>NW_028135727.1:0-265000 GCF_964662115.1 Mustela nivalis | reverse complement strand
ACGGCAGGTTATCCTGCTTCCCGAGCGTTTCCTGACCCCAAGGCCAACGGCTCCTTCTCTTCTCCGGGGGCGGCGTGCTGAGCCTTCCCCACTCTTGGCTTCTCTCTCAGGCAGAGGGTATGCTAGGGCAAAGGGTATTTCGCTCCATGCGAGTATCTTCCACCGAGCTCCGGAGTCTAGCTCAGGCAAGCAGTAGCAGCATCCCCAAACCCAACTCTGATTTCCCAAGGAACGCAGTGCTTTCACAGGGAGATGCCCAGGCAATGAGGCTTTCGCTGTATGTAGGTTTCTCCCACCGTGAGACTGGGCTCAGGCAAGCAGCAGCAGCCCACAGAACATTTCTCAGCGAATGCTGTGCTTTCGCAAAGGCTTTGCCTTGGAGCGAACAGCACTTCGCTGCTGCTTCCTCAGCAAGCCTTCAGTTGCCTCAGGGAAGAAGAGCTGCGGGAGAGCTGGTGCCTCTTGGTCCTTGCTTTCCAGGGATCCATGTTCGCGTCCTGGGATCACCCTGCCAGGCCGAACTAAGCAGACACAGCCACGATGCTGCTATAGCGCGCGTAGCCTTGGATGGCACTCTATCCACACCACCATCTCCCAGTGTAGGCATCGCTTGGCCTTTTACTCTGGCGCTCAGGCGGACTCGCGGACTAGGCCAGTGCTTTCCCCACAGGAAAGGAAAGGTGACAGGATCCCAGCACACCGCCCGTGCACTTAATAGGGAGCTTTGGGGAACTGTCCCCACTCCTTCCCCTGAAACCCTGTGCCTCCTCCAAGCTTCCACATCCTGGAGGAAGACGGCATCTGACTCCCCGTTATTTCAGGGAGCTGTTTCTGCGAGTTCAGGGTAGGCGCCTGGTGGCTAGTGCATGTCTGCCCCAGGGACAGGTGGCCAAGGAGCTGCTGTCTCCTTAAGCCCAGAGGCTCAGGACAGGCATGCTCTCTGCCCAGACTCCTTTCTAAGAGAGGACCACGCGCCCTGCCCACCTCATCCCCTCCTGTCTCCTTAGCTGGCCAGACTTCCTTCTCTGCACAGGGAGCTAGTGACACTTGTATTGTCACTGGCCGCTGTGCCTGCCTGGGAAGGCTCTCCTGCTTAGCAACCTTTTCCAGACCAGAAGGCCAACGGCTCCTGCTCTTCTCACTGGGCAGCTTGCTGCACCTTTCACAGACATGCTTCTGGGGAGCGCCGTGAAAGACAAGTCCTTTTCCTTAGGCTCTTTCCACAGGCGCAAGCTCGCTTCTCTCTCAGGCAGAGAGATGCACAGGCAAAGAAGATTTCGTTCCATGCGGGTTTATTACACCGTGCTGAGTAGACCAGCTCAGGCAACAGGAGAATCCTTCAGACCCGAATCTGGTTTCGCAAAGAATCTATGCTTTCCCAGAGGCGATGCCCAGGGCAAAGAGGATTTCGCTCTATGCCGTATGCTCCCATAGTGCTGCGAATACTAGGCTAAGGCAAGCAACAAAAGCAGCCCACAGAATCGACTCTGATTTCCCCGCGTCTGCTATGCTTTCGCAGAGGTTTTCAGCTTGGCACGAACCGCACTTCGCTGCTGTTTCCTCAGAAAGGCTTTGGGTGTTCACTTTGTCTCGGCAGGGAAGAAGAGAGGCGGGAGAGCTGGTGCCTCTTGGGACTTGCTTTCCCGGGCTTCAAGATCACGCCCGGGGTTCACCTTGCTATGCCGAACTAAGCAGACACAGTCACAACCCTGCAGCAGCGTGCATGTCTTAGCATGGCACTCTATGCCTATTACCATCTCCTCTGGTGGGAAAGGCTTTGCCTTTTGCTCTGGCGTATAGGCAGACTCGGGGTCTAGGCCAGTGCCTTCACCACAGGATAGAGGAGGTGACAGGATCACTGCACACGCCCGGGCACTGGGACAGGGAACTGTGGGGGACTGTCTCCACTCCTTTCCCGGCACACGCACTGCCACCCACATAGCTGCCACATCTTGGTGGAAGACGGCATCTGACTGCCCGTTTCTCCATGGGTTTGTTTCTGCGCGTTCCGGGTATAGCACCTGGTGGCAAGCCCGTCTGCCCTTGGGACAGGTGGCCAAGGAGATGATCTCCCCTTGCGACCAGAGGCACAGGACAGGCCGGCCTTCTGCCCAGACTCCTTCCTCAGAGTGGTTCACGCTCCTCTGCCCTAGTCGTCCCCTCATGTCTCCTTAGCAGCCGGGGTTCCATCGCTCCGCACATGGAGCAGGTGACACTTGTCTTGCCACCGGCCTGCTGTTAATGCCACGGCAGGTTATCCTGCTTCCCGAGCGTTTCCTGACCCCAAGGCCAACGGCTCCTTCTCTTCTCCGGGGGCGGCGTGCTGAGCCTTCCCCACTCTTGGCTTCTCTCTCAGGCAGAGGGTATGCTAGGGCAAAGGGTATTTCGCTCCATGCGAGTATCTTCCACCGAGCTCCGGAGTCTAGCTCAGGCAAGCAGTAGCAGCATCCCCAAACCCAACTCTGATTTCCCAAGGAACGCACTGCTTTCACAGGGAGATGCCCAGGCAATGAGGCTTTCGCTGTATGCGGGTTTCTCCCACCGTGAGACTGGGCTCAGGCAAGCAGCAGCAGCCCACAGAACATTTCTCAGCGAATGCTGTGCTTTCGCAGAGGCTTTGGCTTGGAGCGAACAGCACTTCGCTGCTGCTTCCTCAGCAAGCCTTCAGTTGCCTCAGGGAAGAAGAGCTGCGGGAGAGCTGGTGCCTCTTGGTCCTTGCTTTCCAGGGATCCATGTTCGCGTCCTGGGATCACCCTGCCAGGCCGAACTAAGCAGACACAGCCACGATGCTGCTATAGAGCGCGTAGCCCTGGATGGCACTCTATGCACACCACCATCTCCCAGTGTAGGCATCGCTTGGCCCTTTACTCTGGCGCTCAGGCGGACTCGCGGACTAGGCCAGTGCTTTCCCCACAGGAAAGGAAAGGTGACAGGATCCCAGCACACCGCGCGTGCACTTAATAGGGAGCCTTGGGGTACTGTCCCCACTCCTTCCCCTGAAACCCCGTGCCTCCTCCAAGCTTCCACATCCTGGAGGAAGACGGCATCTGAGTCCCCGTTATTTCAGGGAGCTGTTTCTGCGAGTTCAGGGTAGGCGCCTGGTGGCTAGTGCATGTCTGCCCTAGGGACAGGTGGCCAAGGAGCTGCTGTCACCTTAAGCCCAGAGGCTCAGGACAGGCATACTCTCTGCCCAGACTCCTTTCTAAGAGAGGACCACGCGCCCTGCCCACCTCATCCCCTCCTGTCTCCTTAGCTGGCCAGACTTCCTTCTCTGCACAGGGACCTAGTGACACTTGTATTGTCACTGGCCGCTGTGCCTGCCTGGGAAGGCTCTCCTGCTTAGCAACCTTTTCCAGACCAGAAGGCCAACGGCTCCTGCTCTTCTCACTGGGCAGCTTCCTCTGGGGAGCACCGTGAAAGACAAGTCCCTTTCCTTAAGGCTCTTTCCACAGGCGCAAGCTCGCTTCTCTCTCAGGCAGAGAGATGCACAGGCAAAGAAGATTTCGTTCCATGCCGGTTTATTACACCGTGCTGAGGAGACCAGCTCAGGCAACAGGAGAATCCCTCAGACCCGAATCTGGTTTCGCAAAGAATGCTATGCTTTCCCAGAGGCGATGCCCAGGGCAAAGAGGATTTCGCTCTATGTCGTATGCTCCCATAGTGCTGCGAATACTAGGCTAAGGCAAGCAACAAAAGCAGCCCACAGAACCGACTCTGATTTCCCCGCGACTGCTATGCTTTCACAGAGGTTTTCAGCTTGGCACGAACCGCACTTCGCTGCTGTTTCTTCAGAAAAACTTTGGGTGTTCACTCTGTCGCGGCAGGGAAGAAGAGAGGCGGGAGAGCTGGTGCCTCTTGCGACTTGCTTTCCCGGGCTTCAAGATCACGCCCGGGGTTCACCTTGCTATGCCGAACTAAGCAGACACAGTCCCAACCCTGCAGCAGCGTGCATGTCTTAGCATGGCACTCTATGCCTATTACCATCTCCTCTGGTAGGAAAGGCTTTGCCTTTTGCTCTGGCGTACAGGCAGACTTGGGGTCTAGGCCAGTGCCTTCACCACAGGAGAGAGGAGGTGACAGGATCACTGCACACGCCCGGGCACTGGGACAGGGAACTGTGGGGGACTGTCTCCACTCCTTTCCCGGCACACGCACTGCCACCCACATCGCTGCCACATCTTGGTGGAAGACGGCATCTGACTGCCCGTTTCTCCATGGGTTTGTTCCTGCGCGTTCCGGGTATAGCACCTGGTGGCAAGCCCAAGTCTGCCCTTGGGACAGGTGGCCAAGAGGATGATCTCCCCTCGCGACCAGAGGCACAGGATAGGCCTGCCTTCTGCCCAGACTCCTTCCTCAGTGTGGTTCACGCTCCTCTGCCCTAGTCGTCCCCTCATGTCTCCTTAGCAGCCGGGGTTCCATCGCTCCGCACATGGAGCAGGTGACACTTGTCTTGCCACCGGCCTGCTGTTAATGCCACGGCAGGTTATCCTGCTTCCCGAGCGTTTCCTGACCCCTTGAAATGGACTCTCTTGTGGATGGGTCCTAATGTGGGCTTGTGTCCATGGAGACCTTGGAATGAGGCAGTGGCACAGGGTCCCTGAAGGGTTCTCCTAACCAGAGGCTTTGACACAGCTCCAACGTGCAAGATTCCCACGTGGAGACGAGATTTGTTCTGATGGGTGCCTCAAGAAACAGCCATATGCTGCTATTGGAATCCAGGCCTCTGAGGAGAGATGCCTGGACAACAAAGCAATGGATCCGATTAGGATCTAGGGGCCTGCTCATTCCAATTTACCTCTGGGGACATCTGTCCACAGGTCTAGGTGCATGTAGATGCGCAACTGGTGTCAGACCGCCGTTGGTTTTCTAGGACAGTCAACACTATTGGGATGGCCCCGGGCACTTTGGACGTTTATCATCCTATTTCTAGATTTGTGGCCAATGGAATGGGCAGAATTCCCAGGTACAGTCCTCAGGTTTGGCTCCAAGAACCTGTGCCAGTAGGTTTTGTGGGCCAGGCCTTTGGGGACAGTTGTCTGAAATCACAAACTCGGCTTAGGTTTCGGGTCGTAGGTATTGCAGTACTGATCTACAGACCTTGAGGAGAACTCTTCAGGATAAGAACAAGGGGGCGTGTGTGAGAAGCTTGCTCAAGATTTTGTCTCTGGATAATGTGTCACTGATGGCCGTGGAATGTCCAGGTGGCCTCCTGGGCCATGGACGAGTCTTCCTCTCTGGGCATTTGGCCCGATCCCAAGAGTTTGGGGTTATTCTTTGAGATGGGAGGAGTCGGTTTTGTTTTGTTTTTAACTCAGGTGTCCCACCAAAAGAGAGTTTCCAGAGCAGAGCCCTGGGGAGTGGCGACTGGACAAGCAGAAAGCTGGTTAAAACTTGGGGCCTAGGGGCATGGCAAGCCCATTATGACGTCTAATGGTCCAGCCACTGAGAGGACTTACTAGAGGACAGGACTCCCGCTGAGGGTCACAATGCGTGTTTGTGCCCTCTTCGTACTCAAGCATGGGCGGGGCCTCATGGTGAACGCTGGTTTCTCCTACACTGAACGTGGGACAACATGCCAACCACAAGGTTTCTTGCCATAGGGAAGGAGGAGTTCTGATTTCTGCATCACATTCACCCCTTGGCGGGGTGTGGAGTTAAAGTCTATGTTCTGAAGCCTGAGAAGCTAGGTTGGGAATAGATGACGAGCTAAGGCCATGGCGGGTCTGTTGTGCCCAGTGTGCGGTCAGCTGTCTGGGTGTTGGACAGGAAGTCCGGGCTCAGGCTGTGTCAGACAATGGATTAGTGTCCAAATTTGTCGATATAATTTGTGTACGGAAGGGTGCCGTGTAGGTCTATCCTCATTTGCGGTGTCTGGGAAGCTCCATAGGGCAACATTTTGTTTTTTTTTTTTTTCTGGAGGGCAGGCAGAGTGCTGCCTTGTGGGTCCAGAATTGCCAAACGTGAGGTCTTGGGGGCCAGGAGTGTGAGGACGGACATTGGAAAACAGAAGTTTCACATAGGTTTAAGGGCGAGGGCAAGGCCGGCACACTCTGCAGAGCTGAATCGAGATGTCGTGCATCTGAATTCAGGGCGAGGATCAGTCGTTGGCTCAGGTTGGAGTTCCTGTCCATGATTTCCCCTTCAGAAAGGGTTGGGGGATTCAGAAAGCCATCACGGTTTTCCCACGCTGGGAGTTATGAGATGGTCCAAAACGCAAGGATTCCTTCTGCAGGACATTTGGGACCTGTTGGATGGGTCCAGGACGTTCCATATGGAACGACGCCATTTCAGGGTTCTAAGGTTGGAGCCCTGGGCAACCCGCCTCGCATCTCAATTGTCTCCTAGCGACAAGACAGGTTGTATCTGCTGGCTCTGGGGGAGCAACCGAGAAGCCAGAGTTGAAATGGACTCTCCTGCGGATGGATCCTAACGTGGGTTTGTGTCCATGGAGACCTTGGAAAGGGGTGGTGGCACCGGGCCCTGAAGGATTCTCCTAACCGGAAGTTTTGACACAGTTCCAGCCTGCTATTTTCCCATGTCGAGACAAGTTTTGCCTCCGGAAACCCCCGCATGCTGGTATTTGAAAACATTCCTCTGAGGAGAGATGCCTGGAAACCAAAGCAATGGATCCGATTACGACCTAGGGACCTGTGAGGTTCAATCTACTACCCTGGTGACATCCAACTACGGTATGAGTGGAGGTAGATGCTCAGCTGTTGTCAGACGCCCTTGTTTGTCCCGGGCGGCCTACACAATTGGAATGGCTTCAGGGACTGTGGAGGTTTCTCCTAATTTGGAGGCGTGTGGTCAAGTGAATGGGCAGAACTCCAGTGGAGTGGGCAGGCACAGACCTGATGTGTGGCTCCAGGGGCCCCAGCCTGGAGGGTGTGTGGCCCAGGAGTGTGGGGAATAGAAGTCTGAAAACACTAACTCGGCTTACGTTTGGGGACATAAGTATGGCAGGCCCGATGTACAGACCGTGAGGAGAACTCTTCGGGATATGAAGAAAGAGTGAGTGTGAGGCATTTATTCAGGCTTTTGTCTCTGGACTTTGTGTCAACAATGGCCATGGAATGTCGAGGAGGCCTCATGGGCCATGGACTAGTCTTCCTCTCTGTGGATTTGGCACGAACCCAATTGTTTTGGGTCCATCTTGGGGATGGAAGGAGTCCATTCAGTTTGGTTACCTCAGGTGTCCCACCAAAAGAGGGATTTCAAAGCAGAGCCCTAAGGAGGGCCGAATGGACAAACCGAACTATGGTTAGTTCCAGCCACTGAGAGGCCTTCCTTGAGGACAGAACTCAAGCTGAGGGTCACAATGTGTGTTTATGCCTTCTAGGCGCACAAGCATGGGCGGGAATCATGGTCCACACTGTTGCTCCTACACTGAACGTTGGGCTCCATGCCAACCACATGTATTCTTGCCATGGGGAAGTAGTAGTTCTGATTTTTTCATCTCTTTCACCACTGGGCCGTGATTGGAGTTAAGGTCTAGGTTGTGTAGTCTGAAAACCGAGCTTGGGAAGAGATGACGACTTAAGTCCATGTCAGGTCCGACGTGCTCAGTGTGGAGCCAGCTCGCTGAGTGTTGGTCGGGAGGTTCAGGCCTAAGGCTGCGTCAGACCAGGCATTAGTTTTCAGGGTATATTGTATAATTGGGGGAGAGTCGAGTGCCGTGCAGCTTGATCCTCATTTAGCGTTTCTGGGTAGCCCCAAGGGCAACGTTTTTCTTCTGGAGGGCAGGCAGAGTACTGCTTTGTGGCTCCAGAATTCCCAAACTGGATGCCCTTTGGGCAAGGAGTGTGAGGACGGAAGAATAAGAACACAAGTTAGGCGTAGGTTTCGGGACGAGGGCACGGCAGTCACTCTCTGCAGATCTGAATCGGGACTTCGTGCATCTGAAGTCAGTGAGAGGTTCAGACCTAGGCTCAGGTTGGAGTTTCTGTCCATTATGGCCCTTTCTTGAAGGGGGCAGCATCTCGAGGCCATGGAGGTTTACCCAGGAGGGGAGTTGGGATATGCTCCAAGCCACAAGGATTTTTTCTGATCAACAATTGAGATCTGCTGGATCGCTCCAGGATGTTTCATACGGAACGACAGCAAAGCAGGGATCGAAGGATGGAACTCTGGGCAGACTGCCAGGATTCTAACTGTCTCCTAGTTAATAGACAGTTTTCATATGCTAGCTCTAGGGGAGCAACGGAGGGGGCTGAGTTGAAATGGACTCTCCTGCGGATGGGTCCTAATGTGGGTTTGTGTGCATGGAGACCTTGGCACGGGGCGGTGGCACACGCACCCTGAATGCTTCTCCTAACCAGAGGTTTTGCGTCATCTCCAAAAGACAAGTTTCCCATGTAGAGACTAGATTTGATCTGATTGGTGCCTCAGGAAAGCCCCACATGCTGATATTAGAAACCAGGCCTCTGATGAGAGATAGCAGGAAACCAAAACAATGGACCCCATTAGGGCCTAGGGCCCTGTCCCGTTCAATCTCCTTCTCTGGGGACATCCATCTACAGTTTGAGTGGAGATGGATGGTCAGCTGCTTTCAGGCAGCCCTTGTTTGTCCTGGGCGTTCTATGCTTTTGGGATGGCCTTGGGGACTTTGGAGGTTTCTCCTAGTTTGTATGATTGTGGTCAATGGAAGGGGCAGAATTCCCGTGGAGTTGAGAGGCACAGACCTGACGTGTGGCTCCAGCGTCCCCAGGCTGGAGGGTATGGAAGCCAGGAAGGTGGGGATAGAAGTCTGGAAACACACACTCGGCTTGTTTTGGGGACGTAGGTATGGCAGTCCCGATCTACAGATCGTGAGGGGAACTCTTTGGGATATGAAGAAAGAGCGAGTGTGAGGCGTTTATTCAGGCTTTTGTCTCTGGATTTTGCGTCAATGATGGGCGTGGAATGACAGGGAGGCCTCATGGGCCATGGATGAGTCTTCCTCTCTGTGGATTCGGCCCGATCCCAATTTGGGGGTCAATCTGTGGGATGGGAGGAGTCCTTTCAGTTTGGTTCCCTCATTCTAAAGCAGAGCACTGGGGACGGGCGAATGGACAACACGAATAATGGTTAAAAATTGGGGCCTAGGGGAATGGCAAGCCCAATATGGCGTCTCTTGGTCCAGCCACTGAGAGACCTTACTTGGGGACTGGGCTCTCGCTGAGGGTCACAATGCGTATTTGTGACCAACGCGGCCCTCAAGCATGGCGGGGTCAAAGGGCCACACTGCTAACAACTACGCAGAACGCCAACCCCAAGATTTCTTGCCATGGGGAAGGATTTCTGATTTCTGCCTCATGTTCAACCCTGGGCAGTGATTGGAGAAAACGTCTAGGTTCTGAAGCCTGAAAACCGAAGTTGGGAAGAGATGACGACCTAAGGCTTTGGCAGGTCCGATGTGTTCAGTGTGAGTCCAGCTGGCTGGGTGTGGGTCGGGAGGTCCAGGCTCAGGCTGTGACAGAAAGGGCATGAGTGCCCAGGGCATCCTGTAGAATTGGGGTACAGTCAAGTGGCAAAAAGGTTGATCCTCATTGGGGGTTTCTGGTTAGCCCCAGAGGGCAATGTTTTTTCTTCTGGAGGGCAGGCAGAGGGCTGCATTGTAGTTCTGGAATTGCCAAACTGGAGGGCTTGTGGGCCAGGAGTTGAGGACAGAAGTCTGAGAACACCAGCAACCTTAGGTTTCTGGGCGAGCGCATGGCAGGTACGCTCTGCAGAGCTGAATCGAGATCTCGTGCATCTGAAATCAGGTGAGGATCTGACGAACGCTCAGGTTGGAGTTGCTGTCCCTTATGGCCCTCTTCATGAAGAGGTGGTGGATCACGAAGCCATGGAATTTTTCCAAAGATGGGAGTTGTGAGATTCTCCAAACCGTAAAGATTCTTCTGCAGGACGATTGAGACCTGTTGGTTGGCTCCAGGACTTCCCATACGGATCGATTCCAAGTAGTGTTCTAAGGATGGATGGCTGGGAAGCCCGACTCTCCTTCCTCTTGTGTTCTAGTGACAAGACAGGTTAGATCTGCTGGATCTGGGGGAGAAACTGACAGGGTTGAGTTGAAATGGACTCTCTTGTGGATGGGTCCTAATGTGGGCTTGTGTCCATGGAGACCTTGGAATGAGGCAGTGGCACAGGGTCCCTGAAGGGTTCTCCTAACCAGAGGCTTTGACACAGCTCCAACGTGCAAGATTCCCACGTGGAGACGAGATTTGTTCTGATGGGTGCCTCAAGAAACAGCCATATGCTGCTATTGGAATCCAGGCCTCTGAGGAGAGATGCCTGGACAACAAAGCAATGGATCCGATTAGGATCTAGGGGCCTGCTCATTCCAATTTACCTCTGGGGACATCTGTCCACAGGTCTAGGTGCATGTAGATGCGCAACTGGTGTCAGACCGCCGTTGGTTTTCCTGGACAGTCAACACAATTGGATGGCCCCGGGCACTTTGGACGTTTATCATCCTATTTCTAGGTTTGTGGCCAATGGAATGGGCAGAATTCCCAGGTACAGTCCTCAGGTTTGGCTCCAAGAACCTGTGCCTGTAGGTTTTGTGGGCCAGGGCTGTGGGGACAGTTGTCTAAAATCACAAACTCGGCTTAGGTTTCGGGTCGTAGGTATTGCAGTACTGATCTACAGACCGTGAGGAGAACTCTTCAGGATAAGAACAAGGGGGCGAGTGTGAGAAGCTTGCTCAAGATTTTGTCTCTGGATATTGTGTCACTGATGGCCGTGGAATGTCCAGGTGGCCTCCTGGGCCATGGACGAGTCTTCCTCTCTGGGCATTTGGCCCGATCCCAAGAGTTTGGGGTTATTCTTTGAGATGGGAGGAGTCGGTTTTGTTTTGTTTTTAACTCAGGTGTCCCACCAAAAGAGAGTTTCCAGAGCAGAGCCCTGGGGAGGGGCGACTGGACAATCAGAAAGCTGGTTAAAACTTGGGGCCTAGGGGCATGGCAAGCCCATTATGACGTCTAATGGTCCAGCCACTGAGAGGACTTACTAGAGGACAGGACTCCCGCTGAGGGTCACAATGCGTGTTTGTGCCCTCTTCGTACTCAAGCATGGGCGGGGCCTCATGGTGAACGCTGATTTCTCCTACACTGAACGTGGGACAACATGCCAACCACAAGGTTTCTTGCCATAGGGAAGGAGGAGTTCTGATTTCTGCATCACATTCACCCCTTGGCGGGGTGTGGAGTTAAAGTCTATGTTCTGAAGCCTGAGAAGCTAGGTTGGGAATAGATGACGAGCTAAGGCCATGGCGGGTCTGTTGTGCCCAGTGTGCGGTCAGCTGTCTGGGTGTTGGTCAGGAAGTCCGGGCTCAGGCTGTGTCAGACAATGTATTATTGTCCAGATTTGTCGATATAATTTGTGTACGGAAGGGTGCCGTGTAGGTCTATGCTCATTTGCGGTGTCTGGGAAGCTCCATAGGGCAACATTTTTTTTTTTTTTTTTTTTCTGGAGGGCAGGCAGAGTGCTGCCTTGTGGGTCCAGAATTGCCAAACGTGAGGTCTTGGGGGCCAGGAGTGTGAGGACGGACATTGGAAAACAGAAGTTTCACATAGGTTTAAGGGCGAGGGCAAGGCCGGCACACTCTGCAGAGCTGAATCGAGATGTCGTGCATCTGAATTCAGGGCGAGGATCAGTCGTTGGCTCAGGTTGGAGTTCCTGTCCATGATTTCCCCTTCAGAAAGGGGGTGGGGGATTCAGAAAGCCATCACGGTTTTCCCACGCTGGGAGTTATGAGATGGTCCAAAACGCAAGGATTCCTTCTGCAGGACATTTGAGACCTGTTGGATGGGTCCAGGACGTTCCATATGGAACGACGCCATTGCAGGGTTCTAAGGTTGGAGCCCTGGGCAACCCGCCTCGCATCTCAATTGTCTCCTAGCGACAAGACAGGTTCTATCTGCTGGCTCTGGGGGAGCAACCGAGAAGCCAGAGTTGAAATGGACTCTCCTGCGGATGGATCCAAACGTGGGTTTGTGTCCATGGAGACCTTGGAAAGGGGTGGTGGCACCGGGCCCTGAAGGATTCTCCTAACCGGAAGTTTTGACACAGTTCCAGCCTGCTATTTTCCCATGTCGAGACAAGTTTTGCCTCCGGAAACCCCCGCATGCTGGTATTTGAAAACATTCCTCTGAGGAGAGATGCCTGGAAACCAAAGCAATGGATCCGATTACGACCTAGGGACCTGTGAGGTTCAATCTACTACCCTGGTGACATCCAACTACGGTATGAGTGGAGGTAGATGCTCAGCTGTTGTCAGACGCCCTTATTTGTCCCGGGCGGCCTACACAATTGGAATGGCTTCAGGGACTGTGGAGGTTTCTCCTAATTTGGAGGCGTGTGGTCAAGTGAATGGGCAGAACTCCAGTGGAGTGGGCAGGCACAGACCTGATGTGTGGCTCCAGGGGCCCCAGCCTGGAGGGTGTGTGGCCCAGGAGTGTGGGGAATAGAAGTCTGAAAACACTAACTCGTCTTATGTTTGGGGACATAAGTATGGCAGGCCCGATGTACAGACCGTGAGGAGAACTCTTCGGGATATGAAGAAAGAGTGAGTGTGAGGCATTTATTCAGGCTTTTGTCTCTGGACTTTGTGTCAACAATGGCCATGGAATGTCGAGGAGGCCTCATGGGCCATGGACTAGTCTTCCTCTCTGTGGATTTGGCACGAACCCAATTGTTTTGGGTCCATCTTGGGGATGGAAGGAGTCCATTCAGTTTGGTTACCTCAGGTGTCCCACCAAAAGAGGGATTTCAAAGCAGAGCCCTAAGGAGGGCCGAATGGACAAACCGAACTATGGTTAGTTCCAGCCACTGAGAGGCCTTCCTTGAGGACAGAACTCAAGCTGAGGGTCACAATGTGTGTTTATGCCTTCTAGGCGCACAAGCATGGGCGGGAATCATGGTCCACACTGTTGCTCCTACACTGAACGTTGGGCTCCATGCCAACCACATGTATTCTTGCCATGGGGAAGTAGTAGTTCTGATTTTTTCATCTCTTTCACCACTGGGCCGTGATTGGAGTTAAGGTCTAGGTTGTGTAGTCTGAAAACCGAGCTTGGGAAGAGATGACGACTTAAGTCCATGTCAGGTCCGACGTGCTCAGTGTGGAGCCAGCTCGCTGAGTGTTGGTCGGGAGGTTCAGGCCTAAGGCTGCGTCAGACCAGGCATTAGTTTTCAGGGTATATTGTATAATTGGGGGAGAGTCGAGTGCCGTGCAGCTTGATCCTCATTTAGCGTTTCTGGGTAGCCCCAAGGGCAACGTTTTTCTTCTGGAGGGCAGGCAGAGTACTGCTTTGTGGCTCCGGAATTCCCAAACTGGATGCCCTTTGGGCAAGGAGTGTGAGGACGGAAGAATAAGAACACAAGTTAGGCGTAGGTTTCGGGACGAGGGCACGGCAGTCACTCTCTGCAGATCTGAATCGGGACTTCGTGCATCTGAAGTCAGTGAGAGGTTCAGACCTAGGCTCAGGTTGGAGTTTCTGTCCATTATGGCCCTTTCTTGAAGGGGGCAGCATCTCGAGGCCATGGAGGTTTACCCAGGAGGGGAGTTGGGATATGCTCCAAGCCACAAGGATTTTTTCTGATCAATAATTGAGATCTGTTGGATCGCTCCAGGATGTTTCATACGGAACGACAGCAAAGCAGGGATCGAAGGATGGAACCCTGGGCAGACTGCCTCGATTCTAACTGTCTCCTAGTTAATAGACAGTTTTCATATGCTAGCTCTAGGGGAGCAACGGAGGGGGCTGAGTTGAAATGGACTCTCCTGCGGATGGGTCCTAATGTGGGTTTGTGTGCATGGAGACCTTGGCACGGGGCGGTGGCACACGGACCCTGAATGCTTCTCCTAACCAGAGGTTTTGCGTCATCTCCAAAAGGCAAGTTTCCCATGTAGAGACTAGATTTGATCTGATTGGTGCCTCAGGAAAGCCCCACATGCTGATATTAGAAACCAGGCCTCTGATGAGAGATAGCAGGAAACCAAAACAATGGACCCCATTAGGGCCTAGGGCCCTGTCCCGTTCAATCTCCTTCTCTGGGGACATCCATCTACAGTTTGAGTGGAGATGGATGGTCAGCTGCTTTCAGGCAGCCCTTGTTTGTCCTGGGCGTTCTATGCTATTGGGATGGCCTTGGGGACTTTGGAGGTTTCTCCTAGTTTGTATGATTGTGGTCAATGGAAGGGGCAGAATTCCCGTGGAGTTGAGAGGCACAGACCTGATGTGTGGCTCCAGGGTCCCCAGGCTGGAGGGTATGGAAGCCAGGAAGGTGGGGATAGAAGTCTGGAAACACACACTCGGCTTGTTTTGGGGACGTAGGTATGGCAGTCCCGATCTACAGATCGTGAGGGGAACTCTTTGGGATATGAAGAAAGAGCGAGTGTGAGGCGTTTATTCAGGCTTTTGTCTCTGGATTTTGCGTCAATGATGGGCGTGGAATGTCAGGGAGGCCTCATGGGCCATGGATGAGTCTTCCTGTCTGTGGATTCGGCCCGATCCCAATTTGGGGGTCAATCTGTGGGATGGGAGGAGTCCTTTCAGTTTGGTTCCCTCATTCTAAAGCAGAGCACTGGGGACGGGCGAATGGACAACACGATCTATGGTTAAAAATTGGGGCCTAGGGGGATGGCAAGCCCAATATGGCGTCTCTTGGTCCAGCCACTGAGAGACCTTACTTGGGGACTGGGCTCTCGCTGAGGGTCACAATGCGTATTTGTGACCAACGCGGCCCTCAAGCATGGCGGGGTCAAAGGGCCACACTGCTATCAACTACGCAGAACGCCAACCCCAAGATTTCTTGCCATGGGGAAGGATTTCTGATTTCTGCCTCATGTTCAACCCTGGGCAGTGATTGGAGAAAACGTCTAGGTTCTGAAGCCTGAAAACCGAAGTTGGGAAGAGATGACGACCTAAGGCTTTGGCAGGTCCGATGTGTTCAGTGTGAGTCCAGCTGGCTGGGTGTGGGTCGGGAGGTCCAGGCTCAGGCTGTGACAGAAAGGGCATGAGTGCCCAGGGCATCCTGTAGAATTGGGGTACAGTCAAGTGGCGAAAAGGTTGATCCTCATTGGGGGTTTCTGGTTAGCCCCAGAGGGCAATGTTTTTTCTTCTGGAGGGCAGGCAGAGGGCTGCATTGTAGTTCTGGAATTGCCAAACTGGAGGGCTTGTGGGCCAGGAGTTGAGGACAGAAGTCTGAGAACACCAGCAACCTTAGGTTTCTGGGCGAGCGCATGGCAGGTACGCTCTGCAGAGCTGAATCGAGATCTCGTGCATCTGAAATCAGGTGAGGATCTGACAAACGCTCAGGTTGGAGTTTCTGTCCCTTATGGCCCTCTTCATGAAGAGGTGGTGGATCACGAAGCCATGGAATTTTTCCAAAGATGGGAGTTGTGAGATTCTCCAAACCGTAAAGATTCTTCTGCAGGACGATTGAGACCTGTTGGTTGGCTCCAGGACTTCCCATACGGATCGATTCCGAGTAGTGTTCTAAGGATGGATGGCTGGGAAGCCCGACTCTCCTTCCTCTTGTGTTCTAGTGACAAGACAGGTTAGATCTGCTGGATCTGGGGGAGAAACTGACAGGGTTGAGTTGAAATGGACTCTCTTGTGGATGGGTCCTAATGTGGGCTTGTGTCCATGGAGACCTTGGAATGAGGCAGTGGCACAGGGTCCCTGAAGGGTTCTCCTAACCAGAGGCTTTGACACAGCTCCAACGTGCAAGATTCCCACGTGGAGACGAGATTTGTTCTGATGGGTGCCTCAAGAAACAGCCATATGCTGCTATTGGAATCCAGGCCTCTGAGGAGAGATGCCTGGACAACAAAGCAATGGATCCGATTAGGATCTAGGGGCCTGCTCATTCCAATTTACCTCTGGGGACATCTGTCCACAGGTCTAGGTGCATGTAGATGCGCAACTGGTGTCAGACCGCCGTTGGTTTTCCTGGACAGTCAACACTATTGGGATGGCCCCGGGCACTTTGGACGTTTATCATCCTATTTCTAGGTTTGTGGCCAATGGAATGGGCAGAATTCCCAGGTACAGTCCTCAGGTTTGGCTCCAAGAACCTGTGCCTGTAGGTTTTGTGGGCCAGGCCTTTGGGGACAGTTGTCTGAAATCACAAACTCGGCTTAGGTTTCGGGTCGTAGGTATTGCAGTACTGATCTACAGACCGTGAGGAGAACTCTTCAGGATAAGAACAAGGGGGCGAGTGTGAGAAGCTTGCTCAAGATTTTGTCTCTGGATATTGTGTCACTGATGGCCGTGGAATGTCCAGGTGGCCTCCTGGGCCATGGACGAGTCTTCCTCTCTGGGCATTTGGCCCGATCCCAAGAGTTTGGGGTTATTCTTTGAGATGGGAGGAGTCGGTTTTGTTTTGTTTTTAACTCAGGTGTCCCACCAAAAGAGAGTTTCCAGAGCAGAGCCCTGGGGAGGGGCGACTGGACAATCAGAAAGCTGGTTAAAACTTGGGGCCTAGGGGCATGGCAAGCCCATTATGACGTCTAATGGTCCAGCCACTGAGAGGACTTACTAGAGGACAGGACTCACGCTGAGGGTCACAATGCGTGTTTGTGCCCTCTTCGTACTCAAGCATGGGCGGGGCCTCATGGTGAACGCTGGTTTCTCCTACACTGAACGTGGGACAACATGCCAACTACAAGGTTTCTTGCCATAGGGAAGGAGGAGTTCTGATTTCTGCATCACATTCACCCCTTGGCGGGGTGTGGAGTTAAAGTCTATGTTCTGAAGCCTGAGAAGCTAGGTTGGGAATAGATGACGAGCTAAGGCCATGGCGGGTCTGTTGTGCCCAGTGTGCGGTCAGTTGTCTGGGTGTTGGTCAGGAAGTCCGGGCTCAGGCTGTGTCAGACAATGTATTATTGTCCAGATTTGTCTATATAATTTGTGTATGGAAGGGTGCCGTGTAGGTCTATCCTCATTTGGGGTGTCTGGGAAGCTCCATAGGGCAACATTTTGTTTTTTTTTTTTTTTTTCTGGAGGGCAGGCAGAGTGCTGCCTTGTGGGTCCAGAATTGCCAAACGTGAGGTCTTGGGGGCCAGGAGTGTGAGGACGGACATTGGAAAACAGAAGTTTCACATAGGTTTAAGGGCGAGGGCAAGGCCGGCACACTCTGCAGAGCTGAATCGAGATGTCGTGCATCTGAATTCAGGGCGAGGATCAGTCGTTGGCTCAGGTTGGAGTTCCTGTCCATGATTTCCCCTTCAGAAAGGGGGTGGGGGATTCAGAAAGCCATCACGGTTTTCCCACGCTGGGAGTTATGAGATGGTCTAAAACGCAAGGATTCCGTCTGCAGGACATTTGAGACCTATTGGATGGGTCCAGGACGTTCCATATGGAACGACGCCATTGCAGGGTTCTAAGGTTGGAGCCCTGGGCAACCCGCCTCGCATCTCAATTGTCTCCTAGCGACAAGACAGGTTCTATCTGCTGGCTCTGGGGGAGCAACCGAGAAGCCAGAGTTGAAATGGACTCTCCTGCGGATGGATCCTAATGTGGGTTTGTGTCCATGGAGACCTTGGAAAGGGGTGGTGGCACCGGGCCCTGAAGGATTATCCTAACCGGAAGTTTTGACACAGTTCCAGCCTGCTATTTTCCCATGTCGAGACAAGTTTTGCCTCCGGAAACCCCCGCATGCTGGTATTTGAAAACATTCCTCTGAGGAGAGATGCCTGGAAACCAAAGCAATGGATCCGATTACGACCTAGGGACCTGTGAGGTTCAATCTACTACCCTGGTGACATCCAACTACGGTATGAGTGGAGGTAGATGCTCAGCTGTTGTCAGACGCCCTTGTTTGTCCCGGGCGGCCTACACAATTGGAATGGCTTCAGGGACTGTGGAGGTTTCTCCTAATTTGGAGGCGTGTGGTCAAGTGAATGGGCAGAACTCCAGTGGAGTGGGCAGGCACAGACCTGATGTGTGGCTCCAGGGGCCCCAGCCTGGAGGGTGTGTGGCCCAGGAGTGTGGGGAATAGAAGTCTGAAAACACTAACTCGGCTTACGTTTGGGGACATAAGTATGGCAGGCCCGATGTACAGACCGTGAGGAGAACTCTTCGGGATATGAAGAAAGAGTGAGTGTGAGGCATTTATTCAGGCTTTTGTCTCTGGACTTTGAGTCAACAATGGCCATGGAATGTCGAGGAGGCCTCATGGGCCATGGACTAGTCCCCTCTCTGTGGATTTGGCACGAACCCAATTGTTTTGGGTCCATCTTGGGGATGGAAGGAGTCCATTCAGTTTGGTTACCTCAGGTGTCCCACCAAAAGAGGGATTTCAAAGCAGAGCCCTAAGGAGGGCCGAATGGACAAACCGAACTATGGTTAGTTCCAGCCACTGAGAGGCCTTCCTTGAGGACAGAACTCAAGCTGAGGGTCACAATGTGTGTTTATGCCTTCTAGGCGCACAAGCATGGGCGGGAATCATGGTCCACACTGTTGCTTCTACACTGAACGTTGGGCTCCATGCCAACCACATGTATTCTTGCCATGGGGAAGTAGTAGTTCTGATTTTTTCATCTCTTTCACCACTGGGCCGTGATTGGAGTTAAGGTCTAGGTTGTGTAGTCTGAAAACCGAGCTTGGGAAGAGATGACGACTTAAGGCCACGTCAGGTCCGACGTGCTCAGTGTGGAGCCAGCTCGCTGAGTGTTGGTCGGGAGGTTCAGGCCTAAGGCTGCGTCAGACCAGGCATTAGTTTTCAGGGTATATTGTATAATTGGGGGAGAGTCGAGTGCCGTGCAGCTTGATCCTCATTTAGCGTTTCTGGGTAGCCCCAAGGGCAACGTTTTTCTTCTGGAGGGCAGGCAGAGTACTGCTTTGTGGCTCCGGAATTCCCAAACTGGATGCCCTTTGGGCAAGGAGTGTGAGGACGGAAGAATAAGAACACAAGTTAGGCGTAGGTTTCGGGACGAGGGCACGGCAGTCACTCTCTGCAGATCTGAATCGGGACTTCGTGCATCTGAAGTCAGTGAGAGGTTCAGACCTAGGCTCAGGTTGGAGTTTCTGTCCATTATGGCCCTTTCTTGAAGGGGGCAGCATCTCGAGGCCATGGAGGTTTACCCAGGAGGGGAGTTGGGATATGCTCCAAGCCACAAGGATTTTTTCTGATCAACAATTGAGATCTGTTGGATCGCTCCAGGATGTTTCATACGGAACGACAGCAAAGCAGGGATCGAAGGATGGAACCCTGGGCAGACTGCCTCGATTCTAACTGTCTCCTAGTTAATAGACAGTTTTCATATGCTAGCTCTAGGGGAGCAACGGAGGGGGCTGAGTTGAAATGGACTCTCCTGCGGATGGGTCCTAATGTGGGTTTGTGTGCATGGAGACCTTGGCACGGGGCGGTGGCACACGGACCCTGAATGCTTCTCCTAACCAGAGGTTTTGCGTCATCTCCAAAAGGCAAGTTTCCCATGTAGAGACTAGATTTGATCTGATTGGTGCCTCAGGAAAGCCCCACATGCTGATATTAGAAACCAGGCCTCTGATGAGAGATAGCAGGAAACCAAAACAATGGACCCCATTAGGGCCTAGGGCCCTGTCCCGTTCAATCTCCTTCTCTGGGGACATCCATCTACAGTTTGAGTGGAGATGGATGGTCAGCTGCTTTCAGGCAGCCCTTGTTTGTCCTGGGCGTTCTATGCTATTGGGATGGCCTTGGGGACTTTGGAGGTTTCTCCTAGTTTGTATGATTGTGGTCAATGGAAGGGGCAGAATTCCCGTGGAGTTGAGAGGCACAGACCTGATGTGTGGCTCCAGGGTCCCCAGGCTGGAGGGTATGGAAGCCAGGAAGGTGGGGATAGAAGTCTGGAAACACACACTCGGCTTGTTTTGGGGACGTAGGTATGGCAGTCCCGATCTACAGATCGTGAGGGGAACTCTTTGGGATATGAAGAAAGAGCGAGTGTGAGGCGTTTATTCAGGCTTTTGTCTCTGGATTTTGCGTCAATGATGGGCGTGGAATGTCAGGGAGGCCTCATGGGCCATGGATGAGTCTTCCTGTCTGTGGATTCGGCCCGATCCCAATTTGGGGGTCAATCTGTGGGATGGGAGGAGTCCTTTCAGTTTGGTTCCCTCATTCTAAAGCAGAGCACTGGGGACGGGCGAATGGACAACACGATCTATGGTTAAAAATTGGGGCCTAGGGGGATGGCAAGCCCAATATGGCGTCTCTTGGTCCAGCCACTGAGAGACCTTACTTGGGGACTGGGCTCTCGCTGAGGGTCACAATGCGTATTTGTGACCAATGCGGCCCTCAAGCATGGCGGGGTCAAAGGGCCACACTGCTAACAACTACGCAGAACGCCAACCCCAAGATTTCTTGCCATGGGGAAGGATTTCTGATTTCTGCCTCATGTTCAACCCTGGGCAGTGATTGGAGAAAACGTCTAGGTTCTGAAGCCTGAAAACCGAAGTTGGGAAGAGATGACGACCTAAGGCTTTGGCAGGTCCGATGTGTTCAGTGTGAGTCCAGCTGGCTGGGTGTGGGTCGGGAGGTCCAGGCTCAGGCTGTGACAGAAAGGGCATGAGTGCCCAGGGCATCCTGTAGAATTGGGGTACAGTCAAGTGGCGAAAAGGTTGATCCTCATTGGGGGTTTCTGGTTAGCCCCAGAGGGCAATGTTTTTTCTTCTGGAGGGCAGGCAGAGGGCTGCATTGTAGTTCTGGAATTGCCAAACTGGAGGGCTTGTGGGCCAGGAGTTGAGGACAGAAGTCTGAGAACACCAGCAACCTTAGGTTTCTGGGCGAGCGCATGGCAGGTACGCTCTGCAGAGCTGAATCGAGATCTCGTGCATCTGAAATCAGGTGAGGATCTGACAAACGCTCAGGTTGGAGTTGCTGTCCCTTATGGCCCTCTTCATGAAGAGGTGGTGGATCACGAAGCCATGGAATTTTTCCAAAGATGGGAGTTGTGAGATTCTCCAAACCGTAAAGATTCTTCTGCAGGACGATTGAGACCTGTTGGTTGGCTCCAGGACTTCCCATACGGATCGATTCCGAGTAGTGTTCTAAGGATGGATGGCTGGGAAGCCCGACTCTCCTTCCTCTTGTGTTCTAGTGACAAGACAGGTTAGATCTGCTGGATCTGGGGGAGAAACTGACAGGGTTGAGTTGAAATGGACTCTCTTGTGGATGGGTCCTAATGTGGGCTTGTGTCCATGGAGACCTTGGAATGAGGCAGTGGCACAGGGTCCCTGAAGGGTTCTCCTAACCAGAGGCTTTGACACAGCTCCAACGTGCAAGATTCCCACGTGGAGACGAGATTTGTTCTGATGGGTGCCTCAAGAAACAGCCATATGCTGCTATTGGAATCCAGGCCTCTGAGGAGAGATGCCTGGACAACAAAGCAATGGATCCGATTAGGATCTAGGGGCCTGCTCATTCCAATTTACCTCTGGGGACATCTGTCCACAGGTCTAGGTGCATGTAGATGCGCAAATGGTGTCAGACCGCCATTGGTTTTCCTGGGCAGTCAACAGTATTGGGATGGCCCCGGGCACTTTGGACGTTTATCATCCTATTTCTAGGTTTGTGGCCAATGGAATGGGCAGAATTCCCAGGTACAGTCCTCAGGTTTGGCTCCAAGAACCTGTGCCTGTAGGTTTTGTGGGCCAGGCCTTTGGGGACAGTTGTCTGAAATCACAAACTCGGCTTAGGTTTCGGGTCGTAGGTATTGCAGTACTGATCTACAGACCGTGAGGAGAACTCTTCAGGATAAGAACAAGGGGGCGAGTGTGAGAAGCTTGCTCAAGATTTTGTCTCTGGATATTGTGTCACTGATGGCCGTGGAATGTCCGGGTGGCCTCCTGGGCCATGGACGAGTCTTCCTCTCTGGGCATTTGGCCCGATCCCAAGAGTTTGGGGTTATTCTTTGAGATGGGAGGAGTCGGTTTTGTTTTGTTTTTAACTCAGGTGTCCCACCAAAAGAGAGTTTCCAGAGCAGAGCCCTGGGGAGGGGCGACTGGACAATCAGAAAGCTGGTTAAAACTTGGGGCCTAGGGGCATGGCAAGCCCATTATGACGTCTAATGGTCCAGCCACTGAGAGGACTTACTAGAGGACAGGACTCCCACTGAGGGTCACAATGCGTGTTTGTGCCCTCTTCGTACTCAAGCATGGGCGGGGCCTCATGGTGAACGCTGGTTTCTCCTACACTGAACGTGGGACAACATGCCAACCACAAGGTTTCTTGCCATAGGGAAGGAGGAGTTCTGATTTCTGCATCACATTCACCCCTTGGCGGGGTGTGGAGTTAAAGTCTATGTTCTGAAGCCTGAGAAGCTAGGTTGGGAATAGATGACGAGCTAAGGCCATGGCGGGTCTGTTGTGCCCAGTGTGCGGTCAGCTGTCTGGGTGTTGGACAGGAAGTCCGGGCTCAGGCTGTGTCAGACAATGTATTAGTGTCCAGATTTGTCGATATAATTTGTGTACGGAAGGGTGCCGTGTAGGTCTATCCTCATTTGGGGTGTCTGGGAAGCTCCATAGGGCAACATTTTTTTTTTTCTGGAGGGCAGGCAGAGTGCTGCCTTGTGGGTCCAGAATTGCCAAACGTGAGGTCTTGGGGGCCAGGAGTGTGAGGACGGACATTGGAAAACAGAAGTTTCACATAGGTTTAAGGGCGAGGACAAGGCCGGCACACTCTGCAGAGCTGAATCGAGATGTCGTGCATCTGAATTCAGGGCGAGGATCAGTCGTTGGCTCAGGTTGGAGTTCCTGTCCATGATTTCCCCTTCAGAAAGGGGTTGGGGGCTTCAGAAAGCCATCACGGTTTGCCCACGCTGGGAGTTGTGAGATGCTCCAAAACGCAAGGAATCCTTCTGCAGGACATTTGAGACCTGTTGGATGGGTCCAGGACGTTCCATATGGAACGACGCCAGAGCAGGGTTCTAAGGGCGGAGCCCTGGGCAACCGGCCTTGCATCTCAATTGTCTCCTAGCGACAAGACAGGTTCTACTGCTGGCTCTGGGGGAGAAACCGAGAAGCCAGAGTTGAAATGTTGACCTTTGCAAAGAAAATCATGGCTTAAGATATATGTAGTCTGCGGTTGTTGGGAGTGTTCTGTAATATCAAGCATATCTAGTTAGTTGATAATTTTGTTCAAGTCTTACACATCTTAACAATTTGATGAACATTTGTCTATAAATCTTAAAATAAGGTGTTGATAGTTTTTTCCGTTTCTCTTATAAGGTAGAAGTTATGATTTTTGTTCTTAGTTTTTCATGCCAATAATATGTAAGCCATACCAAGGCTACATATACATATAGAGATATTCCTCAGCTTACAAGGGGGCTATGTACAGAGAAACACATAAAAAATTGAAAATGCATTTAATACCCCTAAACTATCAAATATCATAGCTTACCTTAAGCTTATTTAAACATACTCAGAACACTTACATTTGCCTGCATTTGGGCAAATCATCTTAAGCAAATCCTATTTTATAACAAAGTATCAAATATCACATGCAATTTATTAAATATTACACTAAAAAAAAGAAGAATGTTTATATATAGAATGGTTGTAAGAATATCAGGTGTTCACCCCTGTAAACTTCTAGCTGACTGGGAGCTGTGGCTCACTGCCCCTGCCCAGCATCACAAGACGGCACCATACCACATGTCACTGGCCCTTTTTATAAAGACCCAAATTCAAAATTCAAAGTACAGTTTCTACTGAATCACTTTCACTTTCACATCATTGCCAAATATATCATAAGTTGAATCATTGTAAATCAGGAGCCATCTGATTTGAAAGTTAAATCACAGTCACCCATATACACACACAAAAAGGCCTTCATGTAGGGCCATCTATGTATCTCTAAACAACATAGCATGACATATCAACAGCAAAAAATAGATGTGAAGGGGACAATTGTTTGCGTCAGTACTCTGAGCAGTAACATACATGGCCTTACTCACCTAGCAGAACTCCAGAGCTAGCTGATGGCAAGGAATTTTACAAATGTTTGCTGAACAGCTTAAGCACTATCATTTCTAACTTAGTGTGCATATCTGTTTTCTAAAGATATGTTAATTTATTTTATTGACTTATTACAAAACCAAATAATTTCCTCTTATTTAAGTGGCAGGTAAATAGAATTCTTTTTAATTTAAATCAAATGGCTTTTTAGGGAAAATATACTAGAAATTCTGAAACTTGTATTGCTTATGAATCTTTTATTGGAATCCTTATCAAGTTGTATTTTTCAAGTTTTTCCTAAACAATCTTCAATGAATTGAAAATATTTTTTGGATTTTATTCAAGGCTATTAACACAGAATTTCACTTTGTTAAATATAGTGCTAAACGTTCAACCAAAACGTTGTGTCTTTTTTTATCCACTCCACATCCTCCATCTACTGACTGGATTCTCTCCCCAACTAGCACATATATACCATTGTCTATCTTTAGGATAAGTAAGGGTCATCTTTGGTCTTTATTCTATTCCTCGTATGCTTCTGAACTTGTTGAATTTTAATATAGTCACACCATAAGCATCACATATTTGATTCCCCTTTCAATAGTAAACAGTGCACAACCAGAGCATACCTTCAAAGCTATCAATAGACTTACTCTGATATATTATTTTTTTATTTTTGTAAATTAAAATAATTAAATTATAGAACAAGAGTTTCAGGTGGTAGGTGTTGTAAGTTTTACCCAAACTGACTTTTGTCAACCTCGTTTTTGTCATCATATATGTCAAGTAGTTTTCTCAGGTTTATTTTTAGAATATCCTTGTATAATGAATATTTACACTGATATCTAGTATAAAAAGCTTGCAATTTATTTTAGAAACATTAAGATATTGAAAATCAATCTATTTCTTTAATTCATTAAAGACATTTTTGGCTTGTTTCCAGTACTTTCTTACTGGTTAAAAAATGAATTTGAAGTAGTCTGAATTTCATTATTATATGGCACTTTCCCTTTGATGAATACAAAGACGATATTCTGTATTAGCTATCTGAGAAGAATTCATTTTTTAATTTTATTTATTTGTAAGAGAGAGAGTGAGAGAGAGCACTAGCAGGGGGAGCAGCTGGGGGAGGGAGAAGCAAACTCCCAGCTAAGCAGGGAATCTGTTGCAGAACTGAGTCCCAGGACCCTAAGATCATGACCTGAGCTAAACTCTCAGGCGTTTAACTGACTGAGCCACCCAGGTGTCCCAATCTGAGAAGAGTTCTGTATGTTATTCCTATTCATATGAAGTTTAAAATCTAGGTAATTAACTTAATATTTTAGTGGCTATTACATAGATAGCACTATGTTCCAGGCAGAGAGTAAGAAAGAAATATTAAATCAACCATATTCTATGCATTCTAAATGAAAATAATTCATCAATCATAATAAATCCTTCTATTTATGGAATATTAACTTATAAGCTTTCCTCCATATGAACAATGCCAAATACCAGAATAAAGTGTCATCTAATACAAATAAAGGATAGAATTAAAGAATTCTGGTAAGCCATTTAATTTTGAAAAATGGTGCTATACTGTTGCTGAGTTGTGGTTTTCAGTTACATAATATCTGATAAGTGTAGAAGTAACGTGAGTGTTATATAATATCTCACGTTATATAACGTGAGATGAGAAATGGTATATAATTAAGATCTTTTTAAAAGTACAGATAATTACAAATTTGTAAACAGCATTATGGAGGAATAAAAATAAATGATAGCTACACACTCTAAAGTGAATAAATCTTGGAAAGTTAATAGAGAATTAAAACAAGGACAGTGCAAAAAGTATGGTACATTTTTATGAAGTTCAAACAAATTCTGTGAAACCATAGATGGACTTAAAGATACTATTATGTATCAAATATTGTAAAAATTAAGCAAGGAATTAGCAAACATAAAATAACCAAAGCATACAAACTTGGGTAGATACAATAGGTGTGATCATGTTTTCTTCATAAAGAGATGAGTTAATAGATAAATAAAAGTAACTAGACTTTTTAGAAGTTAATAAAATTTTGCCTGTTATTTCTTAGCAATATAAAATATATGGTTTTCTAACAAAAATGCTTATCTTAAAAATATTTAAAAGTAAATTTCAGGGTCCTCATAAGGTTCTATTTACTTTTCCACTGAAGGAAAAGCTGGTTGTTGTAGTTGTAGTTGTTTGTTTGTTTTAGTCTCCTCCTAGTTTTTATTATTATAATGTGGAATGAGGAAGGTTAGATTGAAAAGTGAATTATTTTATAGACAAAAATCATTACTTGATTCACCTCCTGGTACAGCAGATGGAACTCCTGAAAATATGCCCTTTTGCCTTATGGAAGAGTAACAGTTATGCTGACTTCTGAAACATACTGGGTGGTGGCCCTAAATAGTGACACCATAGTAAACATTTTGAATATTTGCAATTAATTTTTATAGTCATAGGGCTCCAAAAGGCACTGCTGGTATCTTAGCAGGTATTTCAATAAAGGTAAAAGTTGCCTGACTGTTTAAAAATATTAACAAGGCACAAAACATGGCAGAAGTACTGTCCTCAGATATTATTTTTTTCCATATGCTCCTGATTCCAGACATGAAAGTTATTTTTTAAATTTTTTTTAATAAAAGATTTTATTTATTTGACAGAGATCACAAGTAGGCAGAGTCAGGCAGAGAGAGAGGAGGAAGCAGGCTCCCTGTTGAGCTGAGAGCCCGATGTGGGACTTGATACAAAGATCCTGGGATCATGACCTGAGACAAAGGCAGAGGCTTTAACCCACTGAGCCACCCTGCGCCCCCATGACAAGTTATTTTTGATAGATATATATACAATGTATTTTCCAGTCATAAGAAAAATGGTTCTGCTATTTTTAACCTTTTTAAAAAATTACATAATTTTTTTAAATTAAAATTTTATTTTTTAATGTTTTACTTTTCTTTTCTTTTTTTTTAAAGATTTTATTTATTTATTTGACAGACAGAGATCACAAGTAGGCAGAGAGGCAGGCAGAGAGAGAGAGAGAGAGAGAGGGAAGCAGGCTCCCTGCGGAGCAGGGAGCCCGATTCAGGTCTCGATCCCAGGACCCTGAGATCATGACCCGAGCCAAAGTCAGCAGCCCAAACCACTGAGCCGCCCACGCGCCCCAATGTTTTACTTTTCAATATACTACTTAGCATATAAAACCTATTCCAGTTGGTAAGAAGTTTACCGTTTAAAAAATGGTAATTTTCTCATTGTGTCTTCCCCTCTCATTGCTTTATTTTGAATAAAAAATTTTACAATAAACATAACTTATGCTTTCCTTTTGATAGTCCCATTGTTGGTCATATTGTATATGAGCCATGACAATAAGTTTTACAAAATTTATTGATGTTTGTTGATATGTTTTATCATAACTAATTTTCCCTGCCTTATCTAGATTCCCCAGCTTTCAGACAGGTGGACACTTCAATAAACCATACCCAAGGGATGTATCAAGTACTTCTTAGACATCTCTCAGATCCTTGAGGTCTCATTTTGCTTAATATTAACAAACTTATTTTAAAGTTTATATGGAGAGGCAAAGACTCACAATATTCAACATAGTGTCGAAGGAGAACAAACACTGAGGACTGCCTTCAAAGTTTACCATAACGATGGGGCGCCTGGGTGGCTCAGTGGGTTAAACCTCTACCTTTGGCTCAGGTCATGATCCCAGGGGCCTGGGATCGAGTCCCGCATAGGGCTCTCTGCTCAGCAGGGAGCCTGCTTCTCCTCATCTCTCTCTCTGTCTGTCTCTCTACCTATTTGTGATCTCTCTCTCTGTCAAATAAATAAATAAAATCTTTAAAAAAAGTATACAATAATGATAATTGTAAGCAAGATAATGTAATATCACAGAAAGACTAGATTAAAGAAACGGAATATATATTATCAATTATAGTTTATATTTAATATAAAAGCAAAAGCAATACAAGAGAGAAAAATACAATCTTTTAAACAAATGGTTCTGGAGTAATGGTGAAGCTAAATGTAAAAATATAAAATAAAAATAAAATAATAAAATAAAATAAATGCATGCAGATATCATACACTCTTCACAAAAATTAACTCAGATTGGATTATAAACCTAAACATAAAACATGTAGAAGGTAATATAGAAGAAAATTTAAATGACCTTGGTTTTGGAAATAACTTTAGCTACAAAAGCACAAGCACTGAATTTAAAAATGTCTACTCTGTGAAACACAATGCCAAGAGAATGAAAAGGCGAAGCACAGACTATGAGAAAAAATTTGCAAAATACACATCTGGCAAAGAACTGTTAATCAAAACTACACAAAGACCCCTTAAAACTCAACAATGGGGGAAAAACCTGATTAAAAATGAGCCAAAGACCTTAGCAGATACCTCACAGAAGAAAATATTACAGATGGCAAATAAGCATATAAAAAGATGCTTCACATCATATGTCATCCGGAAAATGCAAATTAAAACAAAAAAGAGACACCAGTACATACCCAGAAACTAGAACACTGACAACAGAACACGAAATGTTGGTGAGGATGTGGAGCAACAGGAATGTTCTTCCATGTCTATTGAGAATAAAGAATGGAAAACAACTTGGCAGTTTCTTACAAAACTAAACATATTCTTGCCAGATGATTCAGCAGTAGCAGTTCTTGGTATTTATCCAAAGAAGATGAAATCTATACCCACAAAGATGTCTGTAGTAGTTTTATTCATAACTGACAAAAGCTTGGAAGCAACCAAGATATCCTTCCATAGGTGAAAGGTCAAATAAAGTGCAGTACATGCAAACAATGGAATATTATTTAATGCTAGAGAAATGAATTACCACACCATGAAAAGATATGGATATAAATATCTAATAAATATTTGATTTTAGGCTTCTACCAGTCTATCAATAGTATTAGTATATTTTAACAGTGAATGCTCAGCATTCATGAATTTACCTAATAAAATATTTTGGGTTCAATATTTTAAATAGTTCAACCTCTATGATTGGGGTAAATAAACCTTAATTTTTTGTAACTTGTTTCTTATTGCAAAAGAGCTCAATGAAATTTTAGAAAATAAAAATTTACAAAAAAATGTTTAGTTTACTATTGCCAAATGATTTAAAACTTTACCTTATATTCAAATACATATATTTTTGTAAATTGATTTATATGCTACTAAAACCAAAACTTTTAGTTATATTAGATTTCATATCATGCAATCAATGCCAGAAAGCCATCTGGCAATGACTTGTCTTAAATAGAGTTAAGATGGGTGTTATTACAATGCAAGATGGAAACAAAGATAGTATAACAATTGAGTGTTACATAACTTTTCTGTTTTGATCAAGTTACTAATCTACAAAAGGCTTTTATCGGTGACAGACTTGGGAATTTAACAAAACTTTTAAACTAGCATGTGCGACTCATTCCTAGAAAACAACACAATCAATAACACTTTATTTAGATTAAATCATGACTATTTCTCCATTTGAATAAAAAAGGTAGCAACCCCAATAAGTTTATTGAACAGGAAAAGTTGAAATGCTATAATGCTCCTAAGGAATTAAATGATCCAGTCATGAATTACAAAAAAAGGATATAAATTACCAAAGTGTTTGTATAATTGGAATGTACAATTGCCCATTATCGTTCAATAGTGTAGGCTTGTACAAGAACACCACTTCTAAACCGTGGAAAATATGTTCCCTTTCCCCCTATATACAACTATTGAGCCATTCATTTAGCTTTTAAAATATCCACTTAATACAGGCTTTTTACTCATTTGAACAGGCAGCAGGGCTCTATTCTTATTGCTTACATCTTAAGGATAGACTTCTAGCGTAAGAGGTAAAGCCCATAAAGGAGCCCAATAATAACAACAAAATACAGTTTAGTGATCCCTTACAATCTGCCAGCTACCTTTCTGAGAATACTTCAATTAATAAAACATATAAAATACCTGACCACAAAGAGCTTACATTCTTTTGAAATATAATAGTGAAATAAGCCAATAATAGAGGGGCACCTCGGTGGCTCAGTCCATTGAGTGACTGCCTTTGGCTTGGGTCATGATCTCAGGGTCCTGGGATGTAACTCCCCAGCAGGCTTTCTAGGCAGTGGGGTGTTTTGTTCTTCCTCTGCGCCCCCTCCCAATTCTCTCTCTCTCTGTCTCCAATAAGAAAATAAACCAGTAATAGAATAATGATTGATGGTTGATGGTGATAATTGTTACAAAGAAATACAAGAAAGGTAAAAGCCATTGGAGAATGCTGGGATGAAAGTTAATTTTATTTTGTGTTGGGTGGTTATATCTCATTTATGAGATGTTATTTGCACAAAGACCCAGGAAGTGAAGGAGGGTGTTATACAAATATTAAAGGAAAAGATTGCTCTAGGCAGAGCAAGTAAGTATATAGACATTGTGTGAACAGCTGGTCTGTTACTTTTGAGGAAAAGCAAGGAGGCCAATGAGGAGTTCATAGTGGTGGAGAGAGGAAGAACGTATTGATGCATGACCTTCTAGTAGATTGAAAAGCCTTCAGTTTTTATTTAATATGAAAGGGGAAGATACCAAAAGACCTTCAACAGCAGAATAAAATCATCTGACTTGATTTTTAGGTTAAGTTGCTGTACCAAAATAAATTTGCAGGGAGAAAGGAGTGCAGTATGTGTGGAAGTGGGGTTATCAGTCAAGTCAATAATTCAGGAACATATGATGGTGTTTTTAGCATGCTGGGTGGTAATAGAAATGGTGAGGTATGGTTTTTATTTGTATATATTTTGATGGTGAATATTCTGGTCAACAGGATGGAGTATGTGCAGGACAGACAATATCAACATTTATTTTACCTGCACAAACAGAAGGGTGGAGTGTTCATTCCCTGATATGGAGAGAACTCTGAGTTCAAAAGTTCTTTCTGATTAAATGGCATAGTGATGATGAGGATTTAGTCAGACAGTGAAAGAGAGCAGTAAGCATAGTGTTAAGCGGTAAGACATTATAATACATTTGAACATCAAAAAACGTTGTGTTGGATCTTCTGGTTATGTGAGTAAATAAATAAATAAAGCTTCCTGGGGTTCTGATAGAGGTAAAGAAGACTACTATATGATCCAAAGGGGCACATGCACCAAATGTTTATAGCAGCAATATCCACAATAGCCAAACTATGGAAAGAACCTAGATGTCCATCAACAAATGAAATATATATATATATATATATATATATATATATATATATATATACACGATGGAGTACTATACAGCCATCAAAAGAAATGAAATCTTGCCATTTGTGATGACATGGATGGAACTAGAGGGTATTATGCTTAGCAAAATAAGTCAACCAGAGAAAGACACTATCATATGATCTCCCTGATATGAGGAAATGGAGGTGCAATATGGGGTGTTTGGGGGACAGGAAAAGAGTAAATGAAACAAGATGGGATCGGGAGGGAGACAAACCATAAGAGACTCTTAATCTCACAAAACAAACTGAGAGTTGCCGGGGGGTTGGGGAGGGTAGAGAGAGGGTGGTGGGGTTATGAACATTGGGGAGGGTATGTGCTGTGGTGAGTGCTGTGAAGTGTGTAAACCTGGCGATTCACAGACCTGTACCCCTGGGGCGAATAATACATTATATGTTAATTTAAAAAAAAAGAAGAAGGAGAAGACTACTATAAATCAAATGCTATGGTTTTCAGCAAAGAGTGTGTAATCAGGCATATTTTATTAAGGTAACCAAGTAAAATGATGGTCGAAAATTGAAATAACAGAAAACATGATAATCAGAGATTTTAAAAAGAGATATGGGACAGTGTAGAGAATATAGTCAATGATATTATAATAGTGTTATATGGTGACAGATGGTGGCTATATTTGTAGTGATCATAGAATAATGTATGGAGATATTGAAAACCTGAAACCAATGTAACACTGAATATCAACTATACTCAAATAAAAAAATAGTAAAAATAAAATATTTTAATTTAAAAAGATAAAAAGAGGGACAAGAATTTGAAAAGTGAATTTCAAAAAGAGTAACGATGAGGCTAAGACATACTCTGAACCTTGAGGAAAACACCATTTTGAATATTCTTCCCATTTTGAGAAAACTCAAATGAATCAATACCATAAAAGAACCCATTTTAACTGAGAGATGTAATGAATGCTCAGAAATAATTTTATGACAGGATAATTCTTCCCTATGAAACAGCATACAGAAACCAGGGGAAACACCTGGAAGCAAAATAAACTATACTGAAAATAAGAATTAGGAAAAAGATAAATGATGAAAGATAAGAAAATTAGACCTGCGACAGAGACCTAGTGAAGAGAATTTTTAGCTTGTGGTTTAATGTTTTTGAGGATAATCTAGAGTTCATAACTGCCTTGAGGCAGGCTGGTTGTAGGCAGTTTAGGCAGACTCCTAAGACAGGCCTACTTTGGGCAGGTGGTGTTGGAGGAGGCCATTGGGCTGGACAAAGACAAATCCAACCATTTGACTAAAGTGTCTGTGAAGATGTTGAAGTCAGATGCAACAGAGAAAGACCTGTCAAACCTAATCTCAGAAATGGAGATGATGAAGATGATTGGACAGCACAAGGACACCATCAACCTGCTGTATCCTGCACACAGGACGGTCCATTGTACACTCTCATGGAATATGCCTCGAAAGACAACATACAGAAGTACCTGCAGGCCCAGAGGCCTCCTGACCTGGAGTACTGTTACAATATCAGCCACAATGCAGCAGAGCAACTCTCCTCCAAGGACCTGGTATCCTGTGCCTATCAGGTAGCCTGAGGCATGGAGTACCTTGCCTCCAAGAAGTGCATACACCAAGACCTGGCCACCAGGGAAGTGCTGGTGACAAAGGACAACATGATGAAGATCTCAGACTTCAGCCTTGCCAGAGATATCACCACATCAGTTACTATAAAAAGACAACCAACAGTGGGCTGCCTGTGAAGTGGATGGTCCCTAAGGCCATGTGTGACCAGATCTACATCCACCAGAGTGACTTCTGGTCTTTTGGGGTGATCCTGTGCAAAATCTTCACTCTGGAAGCCTCCCATATCCTGGAGTGCCTGTGGAGGTGGTTTTCAAGCTGCTGAAGGAGTCATTTGATGGATAAGCCAATAAGTGCACCAGAGAGTTATACACAATAATGCGGGGTGGCTGGCATGTGGTACCTTCAAGCTGCTGGTAGAAGACCGGGATCATACTGTGGCCTTGACCTCCAACCAGGAGTACCCGGACCTGTCCTTGGCCCTGGAACAATACTGTCTATGCTTTCCCAACACCCAAAGCTCCACCTGCTCCTCAAAGAAGAATTCCACCTTCTCTCATGTGCCGTTGCCCAGGGAGGCCTATCTGCCCTGACACCCAGCCCAGCTTGCCAATGGTGGATTCAAATGACTAGTATCCCTACTACTCCTGTCCAGATTCCGTCATAAGCTGTAACCCTTACCCCCCACCGTCCCTGCAAGACTCACTGCCTTCTCCTTTGTCCCTTTCGTACTGGCAGGTTCCAGCTGCCTACCTGAGGCCTTTAACCCTTGAAGTTCACCTCTCTACCCCTTCCTATTCCTCCTCCTTACAACCTGCTAATGAAAAAAAGTCACAGAGAGGCAGGTACTTGCTCGTGGCTACTTCCTTCCCTCCCATATGTTGGACCAAGACCCCTCTCTGGAATCTGGTACTGCCTGGATGTCGAAGGAGTGGGAGATGAGGCATGCCAGTGAAAGCTGTCGGAGCTTTCCTGTTTTGGTTTGTCTGCTTAGCATAACATGTAAGACTGAGTTCTTATGTCAGGGACCTAGTCCTTGGGGCTATAGCACTAATGAGGGGAGGTCAACTGCTCTGGGCCTTGGCTATGAGCAACCCCTGCTCCAGAGATATGGTGCCAAGGGCTTATTAATTTTGATGCTAATTTGCTTTGCTGACCAAATACCTGGTATCAAAGGATGGGAAGGCAAAGACTGGAAGCAGTGTTGTGACCATGGGGTCCAGCCCCAAACTATGAAGAAAACACAAAGTGTATAAATCTGAGTAAGTATATATTTACACACCTCTTTAAATAGGTTGTTATCAAAGATTTAATCAATGGGTAATATGCTCCTCGTGGCTGGGAAGCATCAGTTGCCATATATTAAAAACAAAGAAAAGAGGTGTCTGGGTGGCTTCCTCCATAAGTGTCCCTTCCTTTCAGGTCATGATCCCAGGGTCCTGGGATGGAGCCCCACATCAGGCTCTCTGCTCACTGGGAAGCCTGCTTCTCCTATTTCCTCTGCCCTGCTTATAGTTCCTCTTCCTGTCTCTCTGTCTGTCAAATACATAAAATATTAAAAAAAAATGTTTTTAAAAGGTCTTTTTTTTTTTTAATTTTCTAAGGGTGTCTGGATGACTCAGTTGTTTAATGAGATGTTTGGCTTTGGCTGAGGTCATGATTCCAGTGTACAGGGATCCAGCCCTGCATGGGACTACTTGCACCGCAAGGAGCTTGCTTCTTCCTCTCCCTTTGCACGTGATTCCTCCCGCTTGTGTGCTTCCACTCTCTCTCTCTCTTGCTGTCAATAAACAAAATAAAATCTTTTACTAAATAAATAAATAAATAAACCTACTTTCAGTTTAGGTCCCTTAACAAAAATTGCTACTGCTTCATTTAAAAAAAAAAAGATAATTTAGAAAGATGCTTCCAGAGCTAAAAATCTGTTTTATTTTTCAGGATTAAATATAGAAGTGCTTTATAAAGTAAAAGAAAAACCATGGTATATTAACACTAATCACACTATAACTTTGGTGGTTATATCAAGATAATGAAAAGTGATTTTAAAGCAAATTTCATTATCAGACATAAAGATCAAGTCAAAATTACAGAAGAGTAAAAGGATGAATTCATCAGGGAGTATAATAATTCTTGACTTTTAATACTTAATAACAGATTTGGGGATATATAGGGAAAAACTAAGAACAAAAATCATAACTTCTACCTTAGAAGAGAAATGGAAAAATGTTTCAACACCTTTATTTTAAGATTATATAGACAAATGGTCATCAAATTGGTAAGATATGTAAGACTTGAACAAAATTATCAACTAACTAGATATGCTTGATATTACAGAACACTCCCAACAACCGCAGACTACATATATCTTAAGCCATGATTTTCTTTGCAAAGGTCAACATTGATAATGTTCTAGTCATACCTCCGTGTACAAGGAAAGAAGTAGCATATTTCTTGAAAGACACAGCTATCAAAGCTCCATTGAGAAACCGTAAAGATGGAGAAGGGATTTGCAAATTATATATCTGATAATGGACATCTCCTCTGATTATTAAAAAATGAATACAAATAAAAAACCTTACTAATAACCAAACAGAGTATCCAATTTTACATGTGAAGAAAATTATTGAAGAGACATGTCACCAAAAGGATATGGATGGCTTATAAGCACATGACAAATTTCTCAACATTTAGACTTTATAGAAATAAAAATTAAAATCATAAGGACACATGCTTACATATCTATTAGAATGGCTAAAATTTTAAAGGCTAATTGTACTTCATTTGAGCTAGATTGAGAAGCAACAAAAAATCTAAACTGTTGTTGGCATATATCATGATACCACCACTTTGGAAAATAGTTTGAAATTTTTTTTTAAATGCAAAATATGTTGCAGTTACACAAATAGCCATTTTACTTCTAGGCATTTAACCAAGAGAAACAAACCCTTTGTTCGTACAAGGACTTGTTTTTGAATTACATAGCAGCTTTATTTTTAAGAATTGAAAACTGTGGAAATGTTCATCAATGTCCATCAATAGAGCAAAGACAAATTATGATCTATTATTAAAGAAATTACTGTTCAACATCAAAATGAACTATTTACAATTGGAGATTCTCAAAATAATGGTGCTGAGAAAAGAAAAGTCAGGCAATGAATAGTATATACTGTGTGATTTCATGACTATAAAAAAATCTAGAAAATACAAATTTATATATAGTCACAGTCATCAAATATATTTGTGTGATTTTAGTGCCTTCCTCTGTTGCCCATAGATTCCTACACTTGGATCTCCGAGCATTTGTTACACCATGTGAAAATATGAACTCTTTTTCTTTATTCTGTCTTACAAGAAAAAGAATCCTTGAAATTTTATGGACATTTGAACTCTCAGATATTAGCAGAAATTCTATCACACAGTAAATTTCCAAATATAAAAGCCAGAGTTTTACAATGACTTCTAAGCTTTTACATGATCTAGCCACTCATTTAACCTCTGTGACCTCTTTCCCTGCTACTCTTCAGTCACTCACAGTGGCCTCCTTGCTATTCCTCAGATATGCCAGGCACGATCCAACCTTATGGCCTTCAAGATAGCCAATTCCTTTGTCTGGAGTGACCTTATTGCTGAAAGTTCTGGGCAAATTCATCACCTTTCCATACCTTTGTTCAATTGTCAGCTTCATTGTAACTACCCTAATCTTCCTATTAAAATTCTTAACTCCCCATCCCTGCCTAGCAACCTTGATTTTTCTCACCCTGATCTAATTTTTCTTTTTCCCCATTGTACTCATCATTTTTGAATGCTCTATGCAATTTTTACTAAGGTTTATAGCTTTTAATTGTCTCACCCATTAAAATAAACATTCTACAAAGCCAAGTATTTCATTTACCAGTGTAGTATGAAGTAATATCTAACATATAATAGGTTCAATACACAATTGGTAAATTTCAGAAAAAATTAATGTTGAGAGTATACTGAATTTCATAAGTCATTTCAATATTTTTTTCCAAAAAATAAACTATGTAAAACATACCTTAAATTTAATTTCAAAATATTCAATAGCATATAATGGACAATATACATAAGCCTTAAAGAAACAATCATATAAATAACCATTTCATACCTACTTAAAAATTGCATAATACCACACTCCTAGATCCTCTCTGAATGCTCTAAAATAACCCTTCAAAGGAAATACATTTTTAAAAATTACAGATTTTTTGGCAAATAATTTAATAAAATAAAAGTTTCATTCATTTATGTAGTTATAATAAATGTTTTTAATAAGCATGAAATTATAACTCTGAAGTGTGCTAAAATGAAACCACCTGCTAAGGGTGAGAGAACAAAAATAAACATCATTTTTCCAAATAAGAGGAATTTATTACCTTTGAATCAAAGCATGTGGATTTGTTCAAACTGGCAATAAAGGAATATGGAAACACAAACCATAGAAAGTCATATTTTAGATTTCTAAAAGACTTCAAAGTGAAGAGTATACATTTCTTAAATGCTATTAATGCTACATAATGACAAGATGACAGGTTGTGACAAATAGCATTTTAAAAGCTCTACTCATAATGGAACAGAAGGTGTCATTTCCCTAAAATTTTATATATGTCATTAATTTACTATATCTGGATACAACATATTACCAAACAGATTTCATCAAAGACTAATTCATTTTTAATGGAACATAATATTTTGAACCTACATCTATTAATCATTTTTAGATCTAACATTTATAGTCTTGCTAAACAATTTATCAGTTGTCAACACAATTAAAAAAAATAGGATAAAAGTCGTGTTTGGAAAAGTAGATTTTCTTTGAAATTTGCATTTAAATGAAAATATTTGCTGATAGTTTTAAAACTTTAAATGTAATTTTATATATATCTGACCTATCAGATGATATAAAATTTTTGGAGAAAATATGACATATTTTTTTGATCTTGGTTGAAGGTATTAATAAAGAGCAACAGTTTGTATTATTTGTATTGTGATATCTTAGTTAATAAACATGAATAACTGGTATAAAATATGTTTTTTTTTAAATTTTATTTATTTACTTGACACAGATCACAGGAAGGCAGAGAGGCAGGCAGAGAGAGAGGAATGGAAGCAGGATCCCTGCTGAGAAGAGAGCCCACTGTGGGCTCAATCCCAGGAACCTGGAATCATAACCTGAGCCGAAGGCAGAGACTTTAACCAATTGAGCAACCCAGGCACCCTAAAATATGTTCTTTTTTTATATAGAATTATAATTCTTGCCAAAATATGGAACTAGCTGGAACTGAATGCCTCCTTCAAAGTCAGCTCTGGAGAAATTATGCAAGTGTAATATGGAACTATTTCGGGTATGAACCAAAAACAAAGAAATGATGATAAATTCCTTAAAAGACTTAAAGTTGCTCTTGACTGGTATGTTTCAAGCTCTATTCCTGGTTTGAGGACAGGTTTTAACAGGCCTGTCACTGTAGAAATCAGCTGGATGTTTAGAGGCTATCAGAAGTATACAAAAACCTTGAAGGGGTAAAGACTTGGAAATTCTTTAGAGAGATTAGCTCCCTAAGGCATTATTCATCCACACATTTTCCTCCAAACAATTAAGACTGATGGATGAGGGGCACCTGAGGGGCTCTCTCATCACGTGGGTGGTGGGTTAAGCCTCTGCCTTCATCTCAAGTCATGGTCTCTGGGTCCTGGGATCCAGCCCCACATCGGGCTCTGCTCAAAAGGAAGCCTGCTTCCCTCCCTGTTTGCCTGCCTCTCTGCTTACTTGTAATCTCTCTCTCTCTCTCTCTCTCTCTCTCTCTGTGTCCAATAAATAAATAAAATTTTAAAAAAAGGCTGATGGATGCTAAATTATGAAAACTGCTCCCTCCAAATGATGCTTCGTCATAAGGATTTAAGAATTTAAAATTGTAAGAATTTAAAATTGAAACTTGATCGTAGGATTTATGTTACAGAATAACATCAAGTGAAGGCAGTTATTATTAGATCTGAAGTATTTGTGATTCTGATTTCTTGGCCTCATTAGTAAATTTATTTTTAAATTCTCCCATGGAGTGGTGATTGGCCTTCAGTCTTTCATTGATGTACATCATTGGGTCAAATGAGATGTGTGTGCCCAGAACTATATATACTCTTCTTTGTATTTCACTGGAGATGGCATTTCTGAGTTTTGTTCAATTTAATTTGGACAGATGTTTTTTTTTTAAAGATTTTATTTATTTATTTGACAGAGAGAAATCACAAGTAGATGGAGAGGCAGGCAGAGAGAGAGAGGGAAGCAGGCTCTCTGATCAGCAGAGAGCCTGATGCGGGACTCGATCCCAGGACTCTGAGATCATGACCTGAGCCGAAGGCAGCGGCTTAACCCACTGAGCCACCCAGGCGCCCTGGACAGATGTTTTAATAGTCACTTGTAGAGTTGGCCCTGGAGAATATCTTCCTTTTTTTTTTCTCTTCCCGATTCTCTGAAAAACCCTGACTAATTCACATTATCACAGTGATATCACAATTCAAGTTTTTCCAAACACTATAGCTGCAAAATAGAAGGAAGCTACTCAGAATGTAATGCTATTGTGAATGATTGAGAAAGAAAACATTATTATAATTAAGCTACCAGGTTTCAATGTATTTTATTGTTGCTTAGAAAATCCTAGCATACCCAGACTTTACAGAGATTTGATGATCCTAAGAGGAGCTGAACTCATGGACCAAAATAACTATGCACATAAAAAGTACAATTACTTACCTAAAAAAGAAGATGTGGTTAACTTTATATGGCAATCCAAGTGTTATTGGAACAGTAATTTAAAAAATAGCTTAGGGGAACCTAGGTGGCTCAGTGGATAAAGCCACTGCATTCAGCTCAGGTCATGATCTCTGGGTCCTGGGATCAAATCCTGCATCAGGCTCTTTTCTCAGCAGGGAGTCTGCTTCTCTATCTCTCTCTCTGCCTGCCCTCCGTCTACTTGTGATCTCTCTCTGTCAAATAAATAATAAATAAAATCTTAAAAAAAAAAGAGTGACTGTACTTTTAAAAAATAGCTTAAAAGGGGTACCTGGGTGGCTCAGTGGGTTAAGCCGCTGCCTTCGGCTCAGGTCATGATCTCAGTGTCCTGGGATCGAGTCCCGCATGGGGCTCTCTGCTCGGCGGAGAGCCTGCTTCCTCCTCTCTCTCTCTCTCTGCCTGCCTCTCCAACTACTTGTGATTTCTCTCTGTCAAATAAATAAATAAAATCTTTAAAAAAAACACTCATATATATTATGTGTGTTTTAAGAATATCAAAAACAGAGAAGAGCATAAATGATGCCCAAGAGAACAGATCACCTAAAATGTACAAGAATAATACTGACAGCAGAACTCTCAATAGAAATAGCATATAAGGGAGACAGCTGGGTGTTTGTATAGATGGAAATGATATTTGAAACTAGATATTATACATCAATCCAAATTATTGATTAAATTTGAGAGCACAGTAAAAATACAATGAAGCATGTTAGGTCTTAGAACATTTATCACACAGAGACACACATTTTAGAAAACTTCCTTGGAGGACAGCTCAATTTAGATAGAGAAAAAGAATTATGTACTCAAAGGCACATTTTGAAGGAAGGATTGAATATAGTCTGCACTGCAAATATTCTTTAATCGTATGTTCTGAATTTCCTAAATTTAAGAAGTATTTGTTCAAATATTTATCTTTAAATAAACCCTAGGAGACTTTTTCTTGGATTCTTGAACATCAGTCCATTTGGATACAAATCTTTTTGTCACTGATGGAAATTTTGATAGCCCTTAACTGTGGAATGTCTAATGTATTGTTACAGCAATTGTGATTTGCCAATACATGGGTGATGTGTGTGTGTTGTGCGTGTTTATTTTTATTTTTGATGGTTTTACTCTTCTATGAGATTTTTAAGTAGACATAATTTTAATAAATTATGATTTGTTGAAATTTATCTGAGGTTATATATAATAAAATGAAATTTGTGTGAACTGAAGAAGTGCGTCTCCATTTTTTTTTTAAGAGTAGACTGGTCTTTAAAAATTGTCCAAAGAAGTACATTATATTCATTATTAAATTTGATAATATACAATAAAGTATTTATGGTCATATGGAACCATATCAAATTCTACTATTAATTCATATTAATAATTACCAGAAGAGGAAAAAGGGATATCTTTCAAAATGAAAATTCGTGTATTTTTCAAAGTATGATATAGTGTTATTCACTGAATAGAGGGAACAAATGTCAAAGTTTAACACAGTTTACAGAATGTTTTAACATAAATTGAAATTTAAATCTGACCAAATTTCACAGTTTTAAGTAAAATGATAGCACTTTAAATCCTTGAAAAGTGGTAAGTGACCCAAAACATTGCTTAGAAAAGCAAATTTAACACTACACTAGTCTGAGATGGTTAAGTTATGGTACAACTTGCCATTGTGTATCATCAAATGGTATATTTTTTTCTTTTGGTCTTATCATTATATTTTATTTTAGCCATTCTGATAAGTGTGTAGTGATATCTCAGTGTCATTTTAATTGCATTTCCTTGATGTCTAATTATGTCAAATTATATTATTTTGATGTTTAAAGTTCTGAGCTTTCTCAGTTCAAGAACATGAAGCCACTTAGGAAAAATAAGTTGCAGATGCACTCACAGACCAACTCTTATTTAGAAATAAGAACAAACATTACTACCCATTCCAAAAAAAAATAGATTTGTTATGCAGTAGGGATTTTATAAATTACCTGACACAACTTATACAGTACGATGAAATGGGACAGGTGGCTTCTTGCAGCTATATACAACATCATTTTAATTTCAATTTTCAGTATAATTTTTCCAAGGTATACACATAATATATATTTATGTATATAGTGAACATTTTAAACTCTGTATATGGAAATTAATCAATTATAAGTTTATAACAATCAAAATTAACGGAAGTTATTTTAAATTAGTTAGCTTTCTCTGCATTGCAAGACAGAATAATCAAGAATTGGTAAGAAAAAAGTAAACTCTGTAAAATTACCGGGGGTGCATTATAAAGTGTTTGGTAACCGATCAAACTCACAATGTGGATTGAATGGCAAGTGATTTTTAAAAGCTGGAACTCATTGTCAATTTTTTTTCTTCATTGTGTCTTTTTTTTTTAAATTTATTTATTGACAGAAATCACAAGTAGATGGAGAGGCAGGCAGAGAGAGAGAGAGAGAGAGGGAAGCAGGCTCCCTGCTGAGCAGAGAGCCCGACGCAGGACTCAATCCCAGGAACCCGAGATCATGACCTAAGCCGAAGGCAGCGGCTTAACCCACTGAGCCACCCAGGCGCCCCTTCTTCATTGTGTCTTAAATGTGGAACAACAATGAGGTATTTCAAAGAGGTGAACCACAGATAAATTTCTCTAAGGGTGGGGTGAGGGTTACTCAAAAGGGAACTTGACAAGGCTTTTGAAGATATCAACAATCATTATAACATAACGTAACTGATTGTTATGGTGCTCTTAACGGGGCAAACACTTGTTGGCTTCCAAGATAGACTAATATAGTTGAGATGGTTCTAGCGGCCTTCTAGCACAGCGCTTCATGAGGCAGGGATTCTAGCCACTGGCTGTGCAAGGCATGAGGCCTGTTAGTGATTCTATTTTTTCTTCTGCAGAATGGGTCTTTCTACATTCCGGGTCCTTTCTACCCCAATAAATAATGCGGTGATTCTCTCAGTGAGTTGTACTTTTGGTTTAAACAGCAAACTGTCTCTTAAAAAGGACATTTGTTTAAGCTCCTTTAAAAAAAAAAAGTCCTTTCAAAAAAATCTTTTTTTTTTATTTTTTATTTTTAATCCCATATGTTTACTCTGATCGTGGAACTTTGTCATTTTGACCTTCTCTGCTGATTAAAATATTCTCTCAAAATGTCCGTTATTTGCAGGTACTTGCACTGTAGACGTACTTTACATCTTTTATAAAAAATCCATTCACGAGGGCGCCTGGGTGGCTCAGTGGGTTAAGCCGCTGCCTTCGGCTCGGGTCGTGATCTCAGGGTACTGGGATCGAGTCGCGCATCGGCACTCTGCTCAGCGGGGAGCCTGCTTCCTCCTCTCTCTCTCTGCCTGACTCTCTGCCTACTTGTGATCTCTCTCTCTGTCAAATAAATAAATAAAAAATTTTAAAAAAAGTCTATCTCTTTATAAAAAAAAAAAAATCTATTCACAATTCTTAGTGAAAATCCCGGGAATCTGAAAGACTACCATTTCCTATTCATCGAACATTAACTGTCTCCACTAAGTGACAGGGTTTCAGAGAACGTGAGCTCACAAGAGATGTAACCTTTTTTCCACTTTCTGCTACCATGTTTATTTCTATGTTACTCAGAGGAGCCTTCTTTGTAGAAACATATTATCCAATCTTTTATAAAGCTGAATTTAAATTCTGTCCCTTCATTCCCCACAAAGCTTAAGAAGCCAAGCAAATTTTGTTCCATTTTTTAAAAGCCCATAGATGGCATTTTTTTAATGTTGCATTTGTGAGTTTTCATCACTCTTTATGTTACTTCTACTTCACAGATAAACAATTGCTAATGACAATGTGAACTTCCTACAAAGGTGCAATCAAAATCCCTAGGTACACATTACTGAAGTTCTTCGTTCCCTTTAAACATTATTTCTCTCTTGATATGCATTCTTGTTTTGTATTATATTGCATTATAAAGATTTTTTTTAACAGACTGCATTTTTTAGAGTAGTTTGGGGATTAAAGTAAAATTCCCTTTCCCCACATACACACAGCCTTCCCCATTATCAACATCCTGTACCACAGTGAAATTTTTCACGCTCACTGACCCTACACTGACACATCATTATCACCCCAAAGTCCACAGTTTACATTAGAGTTCACTCTCGGTGGGGCACCAGGGTGGCTCAGTGGGTTAAGGCTTCTGCCTTCGGCTCAGGTCATAATCTCACGGTCCTGGCATCGAGCCCCAGACCAGACTCTCTGCTTGGCAGGGAGCCTGCTTTCCCCCAACCCCTGCTTTCCCCGCCTGCCCCTCTGCCTGCTTTGTTGCCTGTCAAATAAATAAATAAAATCTTTAAAAAACCTTTTCTCATAGAGTTCACTCTTGGTATAGTATCTTATGCATTTTGACAACTATGTAGCGATATATATCTAAAATATCATACATATCATACAGAACATTTTCACTGGCCTAAAAATCCTCTGTGCTCTGCCTGTTCATCCTCCTCCTCTCCTAACTGCAACAAACCGCTGACCATTATACCATTTGCATAGTTCTTCCTTTTCTAGAAGCTCTTATAGTTGGAACCTTGCAACATGAAGCTTTTTCAAATTGACTTCTTTCACTTATTATGATAGATTTTAAGTTTGTTCCATGTCTTTTCATTGCTTGATAGCCATTTCTCTTTATCGCTGAATCATATCCCATTGTTTCAATGGACCACAGTTTATCCATTCTGGTTACTTCCAACTCTTGGCACTTATGGGTAAAGCTGTTACAAACACATCTTTATATGCAGGATTCTGTGTACACAAAGTTTTCGCTCTTTTGGGTGAGTACCAAGGAGCACGATTGCTGGATCATATGGTAAGAATATGTTTAGTTTTGTAAGAAACTGCCCAACTGTCTTCCAAAGTGGTAGCACCATTTTGGTGTTCTCACCAGAATGAATGAGAGTTTCTCTTGTTCCTCATCGTCAAAAGCATTTTATGTGGTCAGTATTTTGGATTTTAGCCACTCTAATAGATGTGTAGTGATATAACATTGTTTTATTTATTTATTTATTTATTTATTTATTTATTTTTAAAAAGATTTTATTTATTTATTTGACAGAGAGAGATCACAAGAAGACGGAGAGGCAGTCAGAGAGAGAGAGAAAGGGAAGCAGGCTCCTGCTGAGCAGAGAGCCCTACGTGGAACTCGATCCCAGGACCCTGAGATCATGACCTGAGCCAAAGGCAGCAGCTTAACCGACTGAGCCATACAGGCGCCCCTCTTTGTTCTTTTAATTTACAATTCCTTAATTAGACATGCTGTGGATCATCACAGCATCTTTTCATATCATTATAGCCATCTCAATATCTTCTTCAGTGAGGTGTCTGTTCCAGTCCTTGCCAATGTTTCAATCAGGACATTCATTTTGTTGTGTTTGAGTTAATAAATAAATACATAATAATAATAAATAAATCAATAATAAATAAATGAATGAATTTATGATATATATTATATATGTTATATATGTTACATATAGTATATTATATATATTATTATATATGAAATGATAATTTATTAAAAATAAATTGACTAATGAGGCCAAGAATTCAGAATCACAAATACTTCAGAACTAATAATAACTGCCTTCACTTGATGTTATTCTATAAGATAAATCCTACGATCAAGTTTCAATTTTAAATTCTTACAATTTTAAATTCTTAAATCCTTAAGAAGAAGCATCATTTGGAGGGAGCAGTTTTCATAATTTAGCATCCATCAGCCTTTTCTAAAAGATTTTATTTATTTATTGGACACACAGAAGAGAGAGAGAGTGAGAGATCTCAAGTAAGCTGAGCGGCAGGCAAACAGGGAGGGAAGCAGTCTTCCTTTTGAGCAGAGCCCGATGTGGGGCTGGATCCCAGGACCCAGAGACCATGACTTGAGATAAAGGCAGAGGCTTAACCCACCACCCACGTGATGAGAGAGCCCCTCAGGTGCCACTCATCCATCAGTCTTAATTGTTTGGAGGAAAATGGGTGGATGAATAATGCCTTAGGGAGCTAATCTCTCTAAAGAGTTTTCAAGTCTTTACCCCTTCAAGGTTTTTGTACAGTTCTGATAGCCTCTAAACATCCAGCTGATTTCTACAGTGACAGGCCTGTTCAAACCTGTCCTCAAACCAGGAATAGAGCTTGAAACATACCAGTCAAGAGCAACTTTGAGTCTTTTAAGGAATTTATCATCATTTCTTTGTTTTTGGTTAATATCTGAAATAGTTGCATATTGCACTTGCTTAATTTCTCCAGAGCTGACTTTGAAGGAGGCATTCATTTCCAGCTAGTTCCATATTTTCTCAAGATCTATAATTCTATATAAAAAAAAAACACATTTTAGGGCAGCTGGGTGGCTCAATGGGTTAAAATCTCTGCCTTCGGCTCAGGTCCCCACGCAAAAATAATAATCACAAATGAAAACTAAGTTAGCTCTGAAGTCCCAAAGTCGAAAAATTGCCTTGAATCTGTCACTAGAAAGCACCCAAGGCCTCACTCTCTGGGTTCTGGGTGCCCTGGGAATGGCAGGAGGCTCTGACCCCCTTCCCTCTTCTACCCTTCTACTCTTTATATAGCACTTTAATTCCGGCTTCAACCACTTCCTAGTCAGATCAGGTGAAATCATTTTCCTTCCCATACCCTCGATGTATTTCACACCTAGTAATTCTTTTTTTAAAGATCTTATTTACCCATTTGACAGACAGATCACAAGTAGGTAGAGGCAGGCAGAGAGAGGGTGGGGGAAGCAGACTCCCCGCTGCGCAGAGAGCCCGATGTGGGGCTCCATCCCAGGACCCTGAAATCATGACCTGAGCCGAAGGCAGAGGCCTAAACCCCTGAGCCACCCAGGAGCCCCCATATCTGGTAATATTTAATCAACGTGCATTTGCTGCATCAAATAGTTCCTTCTTCTTCAAATATGAGTATATAAATATATTGATCAAGTCACGCGCATGTCTTAGGAGAATGTCATACCTTTAGTAGCAAACTTGAAATCTTGGCCATTGGTTTTGATTTTGGTTTTGGTTTGATTTGGTTCGCTTTTTGTAATTTTAAAAATCCCTCCAGCCCTTGGCTCTGTCTGACCTGATTGCTTTCAGCTGTTTCTGCAACAAAATTGTCCCGGCAGCGAAACCTCTCATGTTTACAGTGGCGCCCCCTTCTGACACTTTGTTAATAAAAAGCTTTTTTTTTCTTTTTTTTTTTTTTTTTTGGCTCTGGTAAATGTGGAACAACAATGAGGTATTTCAAAGAGGTGAACCACAGATAAATTTCTCTAAGGGTGGGGTGAGGGTTACTCAAAAGGGAACTTGACAAGGCTTTTGAAGATATCGACAAGCATTATAACATAACGTGACTGATTGTTACCGTGCTCTTAACGGGGCAAACACTTGTTGGCTTCCAAGATAGACTAATATAGTTGAGATGGTTCTAGCGGCCTTCTAGCACAGGGTCTCATGAGGCAGGGATTCTAGCCACTGGCTGTGCAAGGCATGAGGCCTGTTAGTGATTCTATTTTTTCCTCTGCAGAATGGGTCTTTCTACATTCCGGGTCCTTTCTACCCCAATAAATAATGCGGCGATTCTCTCAGTGAGTTGTACTTTTGGTTTAAACAGCCAACTGTCTCTTAAAAAGGACATTTGTTTAAGCTCCTTTAAAAAAAAAAAAAAGTCCTTTCAAAAAAATCTTTTTTTTTTTTATTTTTTATTTTTAATCCCATATGTTTAGTCTGATCGTGGAACTTTGTCATTTTGACCTTCTCTGCTGATTAAAATATTCTCTCCAAAATGTCCGTTATTTTCAGGTACTTGCACTGTAGACCTTCTTTACATCTTTTTTAAAAAATCCATTCACGATTCTTAGTGAAAATCCCAGGAATCTGAAAGACTACCATTTGCTATTCATCGAACAGCTACTGTCTCCACTAAGTGACAGGGTTTCAGAGAATGTGAGCTCACAAGAGATGTAACCTTTTTTCCACTTTCTGCTACCATGTTTATTTCTATGTTACTCAGAGGAGCCTTCTTTGTAGAAACATATTATCCAATCTTTTATATAAAGCTGAATTTAAATTCTGTCCCTTCATTCCCCACAAAGCTTAAGAAGCCAAGCAAATTTTGTTCCATTTTTTAAAAGCCCATAGATGGCATTTTTTTAATGTTGCATTTGTGAGTTTTCATCACTCTTTATGTTACTTCTACTTCACAGATAAACAATTGCTAATGACAACGTGAACTTCCTACAAATGTGCAATCAAAATCCCTAGGTACACATTACTGAAGTTCTTCGTTCCCTTTAAACATTATTTCTCTCTTGATATGCATTCTTGTTTTGTATTATATTGCATTATAAAGATTTTTTTTAACAGACTGCATTTTTTAGAGTAGTTTGGGGATCAAAGTAAAATTCCCTTTCCCCACCTACACACAGCCTTCCCCATTATCAACATCCTGTACCACGGTGAAATTTTTCACGCTCACTGACCCTACACTGACACATCATTATCACCCCAAAGTCCACAGTTTACATTAGAGTTCACTCTCGGTGGGGCACCAGGGTGGCTCAGTGGGTTAAGGCTTCTGCCTTCGGCTCAGGTCCTAATCTCACGGTCCTGGCATCGAGCCCCTGACCAGACTCTCTGCTCGGCAGGGAGCCTGCTTTCCCCCAACCCCTGCTTTCCCCGCCTGCCTCTCTGCCTGCTTTGATGCCTGTCAAATAAATAAATAAAATCTTAAAAAAACCTTTTCTCATAGAGTTCACTCTTGGTATAGTATCTTATGCATTTTGACAACTATGTAGCGATATATATCTAAAATATCATACATATCATACAGAACATTTTCACTGGCCTAAAAATCCTCTGTGCTCTGCCTGTTCATCCTCCTCCTCTCCTAACTGCTACAAACCGCTGACCTTTATACCATTTGCATAGCTCTGCCTTTTCTAGAAGCTCATATAGTTGGAACCTTGCAACATGAAGCTTTTTCAAATTGACTTCTTTCACTTATTATGATGGATTTTAAGTTTGTTCCATGTCTTTTCATTGCTTGATAGCCATTTCTCTTTATCGCTGAATCATATCCCATTGTTTCAATGGACCACAGTTTATCTATCCATTCTCCTCCTGAAGGACATCTTGGTTACTTCCAACTCTTGGCACTTATGGGTAAAGCTGTTACAAACACAGGTTTATATGCAGGATTCTGTGTACACAAAGTTTTCGCTCTTTTGCGTGAGTACCAAGGAGCACGATTGCTGGATCATATGGTAAGAATATGTTTAGTTTTGTTAGAAACTGCCCAACTGTCTTCCAAAGTGGTAGCACCATTTTGGTGTTCTCACCAGAAGGAATGAGAGTTTCTCTTGTTCCTCATCGTCAAAAGCATTTTATGTTGTCAGTATTTTGGATTTTAGCCACTCTAATAGATGTGTAGTGATATAACATTGTTTTATATATTTATTTATTTATTTATTTATTTTTAGAAAGATTTTATTTATTTATTTGACAGAGAGAGATCACAAGAAGACGGAGAGGCAGTCAGCGAGAGAGAGAAAGGGAAGCAGGCTCCTTCTGAGCAGAGAGCCCAACGTGGAACTCGATCCCAGGATCCTGAGATCTTGACCTGAGCCAAAGGCAGCAGCTTAACCGACTGAGCCATCCAGGCGCCCCTCTTTGTTCTTTTAATTTACAATTCCTTAATTAGACATGCTGTGGATCATCACAGCATCTTTTCATATCATTATAGCCATCTCAATATCTTCTTCAGTGAGGTGTCTGTTCCAGTCCTTGCCAATGTTTCAATCAGGTCATTCATTTTCTTGTGTTTGAGTTAATAAATAAATACATAATAATAATAAATAAATCAATAATAAATAAATGAATGAATTTATTATATATATTATATATGTTACATATGTTACATATAGTATATTATATATATTATTATATATGAAATGATAATTTATTAAAAATAAATTGACTAATGAGGCCAAGAATTCAGAATCACAAATACTTCAGAACTAATAATAACTGCCTTCACTTGATGTTATTCTATAAGATAAATCCTACGATCAAGTTTCAATTTTAAATTCTTACAATTTAAAATTCTTAAATCCTTATGAAGAAGCATCATTTGGAGGGAGCAGTTTTCATAATTTAGCATCCATCAGCCTTTTCTAAAAGATTTTATTTATTTATTGGACACACAGAAGAGAGAGAGAGTGAGAGATCTCAAGTAAGCAGAGAGGCAGGCAAACAGGGAGGGAAGCAGTCTTCCTTTTGAGCAGAGCCCGATGTGGGGCTGGATCCCAGGACCCAGAGACCAGGACTTGAGATAAAGGCAGAGGCTTAACCCAGCACCCACGTGATGAGAGAGCCTCTCAGGTGCCACTCATCCATCAGTCTTAATTGTTTGGAGGAAAATGGGTGGATGAATAATGCCTTAGGGAGCTAATCTCTCTAAAGAATTTTCAAGTCTCTACCCCTTCAAGGTTTTTGTACAGTTCTGATAGCCTCTAAACATCCAGGTGATTTCTACAGTGACAGGCCTGTTCAAACCTGTCCTCAAACCAGGAACAGAGCTTGAAACATACCAGTCAAGAGCAACTTTGAGTCTTAAGGAATTTATCATCATTTCTTTGTTTTTGGTTAATATCTGAAATAGTTCCATATTACACTTGCATAATTTCTCCAGAGCTGACTTTGAAGGAGGCATTCAGTACCAGCTAGTTCCATATTTTGTCAAGATCTATAATTCTATATATTAAAAAAAAACATATTTTAGGTTAGCTGGGGGGCTCAATGGGTTGAAATCTCTGCCTTCGGCTCAGGACCCCACACAAAAATAATAATCACAAATGAAAACTAAGTTAGCTCTGAAGTCCCAAAGTCGAAAAATTGCCTTGAATCTGTCACTAGAAAGCACCCAAGGCCTCACTCTCTGGGTTCTGGGTGCCCTGGAAATAGCAGGAGGCTCTGACCCCCTTCCCTCTTCTACTCTTCTACTCTTTATATAGCACTTTAATTCCGGCTTCAACCACTTCTTAGTCAGATCAGGTGAAATCATTTTCCTTCCCATACCCTCGATGTATTTCACACTTAGTAATTCTTTTTTTAAAGATCTTATTTACCCATTTGACAGACAGATCACAAGTAGGTAGAGAGGCAGGCAGAGAGAGGGTGGGGGAAGCAGACTCCCCGCTGCGCAGAGAGCCCGATGTGGGGCTCCATCCCAGGACCCTGAAATCATGACCTGAGCCGAGGGAGCCGCCCAGGAGCCCCCATATCTGGTAATTTTTAATCAACGTGCATTTGCTGCATCAAATAGTTCCTTCTTCTTCAAATATAAGTATATAAATATATTGATCAAGTCACGCGCATGTCTTAGGAGAATGTCATACCTTTAGTAGCAAACTTGAAATCTTGGCCATTGGTTTTGATTTTTGTTTTGGTTTGATTTGGTTCAGTTTTTGTAATTTTAAATATCCCTCCAGCCCTTGGCTCTGTCTGACCTGATTGCTTTCAGCTGTTTCTGCAACAAAATTGTCCCGGCAGCGAAACCTCTCATGTTTACAGTGGCGCCCCCTTCTGACACTTTGTTAATAAAAAGCTTTTTTTTTTTTTTTTTTTTTGGCTATGGTAAATGTGGTACAACAATGAGGTATTTCAAAGAGGTGAACCACAGATAAATTTCTCTAAGGGTGGGGTGCGGGTTACTCAAAAGGGAACCTGACAAGGCTTTTGAAGATATCGACAAGCATTATAACATAACGTGACTGATTGTTACCGTGCTCTTAACGAGGCAAACACTTGTTGGCTTCCAAGATAGACTAATATAGTTGAGATGGTTCTAGCGGCCTTCTAGCACAGGGTCTCATGAGGCAGGGATTCTAGCCACTGGCTGTGCAAGGCATGAGGCCTGTTAGTGATTCTATTTTTTCCTCTGCAGAATGGGTCTTTCTACATTCCGGGTCCTTTCTACCCCAATAAATAATGCGGCGATTCTCTCAGTGAGTTGTACTTTTGGTTTAAACAGCCAACTGTCTCTTAAAAAGGACATTTGTTTAAGCTCCTTTTAAAAAAAAAAAAAAAGTCCTTTCAAAAAAATCTTTTTTTTTATTTTTTATTTTTAATCCCATATGTTTAGTCTGATCGTGGAACTTTGTCATTTTGACCTTCTCTGCTGATTAAAATATTCTCTCCAAAATGTCCGTTATTTGCAGGTACTTGCACTGTAGACCTTCTTTACATCTTTTTTAAAAAATCCATTCACGATTCTTAGTGAAAATCCCAGGAATCTGAAAGACTACCATTTGCTATTCATCGAACAACTACTGTCTCCACTAAGTGACAGGGTTTCAGAGAACGTGAGCTCACAAGAGATGGAACCTTTTTTCCACTTTCTACTACCATGTTTATTTCTATGTTACTCAGAGGAGCCTTCTTTGTAGAAACATATTATCCAATCTTTTATATAAAGCTGAATTTAAATTCTGTCCCTGCATTCCCCACAAAGCTTAAGAAGCCAAGCAAATTTTGTTCCATTTTTTAAAAGCCCATAGATGGCATTTTTTTAATGTTGCATTTGTGAGTTTTCATCACTCTTTATGTTACTTCTACTTCACAGATAAACAATTGCTAATGACAAAGTGAACTTCCTACAAATGTGCAATCACAATCCCTAGGTACACATTACTGAAGTTCTTCGTTCCCTTTAAACATTATTTCTCTCTTGATATGCATTCTTGTTTTGTATTATATTGCATTATAAAGATTTTTTTTAACAGACTGCATTATTTAGAGTAGTTTGGGGATCAAAGTAAAATTCCCTTTCCCCACATACACAGCCTTCCCCATTATCAACATCCTGTACCACGGTGAAATTTTTCACGCTCACTGACCCTACACTGACACATCATTATCACCCCAAAGTCCACAGTTTACATTAGAGTTCACTCTTGGTGGGACACCAGGGTGGCTCACTGGGTTAAGGCTTCTGCCTTCGGCTCAGGTCCTAATCTCACGGTCCTGGCATCGAGCCCCAGACCAGACTCTCTGCTTGGCAGGGAGCCTGCTTTCCCCCAACCCCTGCTTTCCCCGCCTGCCTCTCTGCCTGCTTTGATGCCTGTCAAATAAATAAATAAAATCTTAAAAAAACCTTTTCTCATAGAGTTCACTCTTGGTATAGTATCTTATGCATTTTGACAACTATGTAGCGATATATATCTAAAATATCATACATATCATACAGAACATTTTCACTGGCCTAAAAATCCTCTGTGCTCTGCCTGTTCATCCTCCTCCTCTCCTAACTGCTACAAACCGCTGACCTTTATACCATTTGCATAGCTCTGCCTTTTCTAGAAGCTCATATAGTTGGAACCTTGCAACATGAAGCTTTTTCAAATTGACTTCTTTCACTTATTATGATGGATTTTAAGTTTGTTCCATGTCTTTTCATTGCTTGATAGCCATTTCTCTTTATCGCTGAATCATATCCCATTGTTTCAATGGACCACAGTTTATCTATCCATTCTCCTCCTGAAGGACATCTTGGTTACTTCCAACTCTTGGCACTTATGGGTAAAGCTGTTACAAACACATGTTTATATGCAGGATTCTGTGTACACAAAGTTTTCGCTCTTTTGCGTGAGTACCAAGGAGCACGATTGCTGGATCATATGGTAAGAATATGTTTAGTTTTGTAAGAAACTGCCCAACTGTCTTCCAAAGTGGTAGCACCATTTTGGTGTTCTCACCAGAAGGAATGAGAGTTTCTCTTGTTCCTCATCGTCAAAAGCATTTTATGTTGTCAGTATTTTGGATTTTAGCCACTCTAATAGATGTGTAGTGATATAACATTGTTTTATATATTTATTTATTTATTTATTTATTTTTAGAAAGATTTTATTTATTTATTTGACAGAGAGAGATCACAAGAAGACGGAGAGGCAGTCAGCGAGAGAGAGAAAGGGAAGCAGGCTCCTTCTGAGCAGAGAGCCCAACGTGGAACTCGATCCCAGGATCCTGAGATCTTGACCTGAGCCAAAGGCAGCAGCTTAACCGACTGAGCCATCCAGGCGCCCCTCTTTGTTCTTTTAATTTACAATTCCTTAATTAGACATGCTGTGGATCATCACAGCATCTTTTCATATCATTATAGCCATCTCAATATCTTCTTCAGTGAGGTGTCTGTTCCAGTCCTTGCCAATGTTTCAATCAGGTCATTCATTTTCTTGTGTTTGAGTTAATAAATAAATACATAATAATAATAAATAAATCAATAATAAATAAATGAATGAATTTATTATATATATTATATATGTTACATATGTTACATATAGTATATTATATATATTATTATATATGAAATGATAATTTATTAAAAATAAATTGACTAATGAGGCCAAGAATTCAGAATCACAAATACTTCAGAACTAATAATAACTGCCTTCACTTGATGTTATTCTATAAGATAAATCCTACGATCAAGTTTCAATTTTAAATTCTTACAATTTAAAATTCTTAAATCCTTATGAAGAAGCATCATTTGGAGGGAGCAGTTTTCATAATTTAGCATCCATCAGCCTTTTCTAAAAGATTTTATTTATTTATTGGACACACAGAAGAGAGAGAGAGTGAGAGATCTCAAGTAAGCAGAGAGGCAGGCAAACAGGGAGGGAAGCAGTCTTCCTTTTGAGCAGAGCCCGATGTGGGGCTGGATCCCAGGACCCAGAGACCAGGACTTGAGATAAAGGCAGAGGCTTAACCCAGCACCCACGTGATGAGAGAGCCTCTCAGGTGCCACTCATCCATCAGTCTTAATTGTTTGGAGGAAAATGGGTGGATGAATAATGCCTTAGGGAGCTAATCTCTCTAAAGAATTTTCAAGTCTCTACCCCTTCAAGGTTTTTGTACAGTTCTGATAGCCTCTAAACATCCAGGTGATTTCTACAGTGACAGGCCTGTTCAAACCTGTCCTCAAACCAGGAACAGAGCTTGAAACATACCAGTCAAGAGCAACTTTGAGTCTTAAGGAATTTATCATCATTTCTTTGTTTTTGGTTAATATCTGAAATAGTTCCATATTACACTTGCATAATTTCTCCAGAGCTGACTTTGAAGGAGGCATTCAGTACCAGCTAGTTCCATATTTTGTCAAGATCTATAATTCTATATATTAAAAAAAAACATATTTTAGGTTAGCTGGGGGGCTCAATGGGTTGAAATCTCTGCCTTCGGCTCAGGACCCCACACAAAAATAATAATCACAAATGAAAACTAAGTTAGCTCTGAAGTCCCAAAGTCGAAAAATTGCCTTGAATCTGTCACTAGAAAGCACCCAAGGCCTCACTCTCTGGGTTCTGGGTGCCCTGGAAATAGCAGGAGGCTCTGACCCCCTTCCCTCTTCTACTCTTCTACTCTTTATATAGCACTTTAATTCCGGCTTCAACCACTTCTTAGTCAGATCAGGTGAAATCATTTTCCTTCCCATACCCTCGATGTATTTCACACTTAGTAATTCTTTTTTTAAAGATCTTATTTACCCATTTGACAGACAGATCACAAGTAGGTAGAGAGGCAGGCAGAGAGAGGGTGGGGGAAGCAGACTCCCCGCTGCGCAGAGAGCCCGATGTGGGGCTCCATCGCAGGACCCTGAAATCATGACCTGAGCCGAGGGAGCCGCCCAGGAGCCCCCATATCTGGTAATTTTTAATCAACGTGCATTTGCTGCATCAAATAGTTCCTTCTTCTTCAAATATAAGTATATAAATATATTGATCAAGTCACGCGCATGTCTTAGGAGAATGTCATACCTTTAGTAGCAAACTTGAAATCTTGGCCATTGGTTTTGATTTTTGTTTTGGTTTGATTTGGTTCAGTTTTTGTAATTTTAAATATCCCTCCAGCCCTTGGCTCTGTCTGACCTGATTGCTTTCAGCTGTTTCTGCAACAAAATTGTCCCGGCAGCGAAACCTCTCATGTTTACAGTGGCGCCCCCTTCTGACACTTTGTTAATAAAAAGCTTTTTTTTTTTTTTTTTTTTTTGGCTATGGTAAATGTGGTACAACAATGAGGTATTTCAAAGAGGTGAACCACAGATAAATTTCTCTAAGGGTGGGGTGCGGGTTACTCAAAAGGGAACCTGACAAGGCTTTTGAAGATATCGACAAGCATTATAACATAACGTGACTGATTGTTACCGTGCTCTTAACGAGGCAAACACTTGTTGGCTTCCAAGATAGACTAATATAGTTGAGATGGTTCTAGCGGCCTTCTAGCACAGGGTCTCATGAGGCAGGGATTCTAGCCACTGGCTGTGCAAGGCATGAGGCCTGTTAGTGATTCTATTTTTTCCTCTGCAGAATGGGTCTTTCTACATTCCGGGTCCTTTCTACCCCAATAAATAATGCGGCGATTCTCTCAGTGAGTTGTACTTTTGGTTTAAACAGCCAACTGTCTCTTAAAAAGGACATTTGTTTAAGCTCCTTTTAAAAAAAAAAAAAAGTCCTTTCAAAAAAATCTTTTTTTTTATTTTTTATTTTTAATCCCATATGTTTAGTCTGATCGTGGAACTTTGTCATTTTGACCTTCTCTGCTGATTAAAATATTCTCTCCAAAATGTCCGTTATTTGCAGGTACTTGCACTGTAGACCTTCTTTACATCTTTTTTAAAAAATCCATTCACGATTCTTAGTGAAAATCCCAGGAATCTGAAAGACTACCATTTGCTATTCATCGAACAACTACTGTCTCCACTAAGTGACAGGGTTTCAGAGAACGTGAGCTCACAAGAGATGGAACCTTTTTTCCACTTTCTACTACCATGTTTATTTCTATGTTACTCAGAGGAGCCTTCTTTGTAGAAACATATTATCCAATCTTTTATATAAAGCTGAATTTAAATTCTGTCCCTGCATTCCCCACAAAGCTTAAGAAGCCAAGCAAATTTTGTTCCATTTTTTAAAAGCCCATAGATGGCATTTTTTTAATGTTGCATTTGTGAGTTTTCATCACTCTTTATGTTACTTCTACTTCACAGATAAACAATTGCTAATGACAAAGTGAACTTCCTACAAATGTGCAATCACAATCCCTAGGTACACATTACTGAAGTTCTTCGTTCCCTTTAAACATTATTTCTCTCTTGATATGCATTCTTGTTTTGTATTATATTGCATTATAAAGATTTTTTTTAACAGACTGCATTATTTAGAGTAGTTTGGGGATCAAAGTAAAATTCCCTTTCCCCACATACACAGCCTTCCCCATTATCAACATCCTGTACCACGGTGAAATTTTTCACGCTCACTGACCCTACACTGACACATCATTATCACCCCAAAGTCCACAGTTTACATTAGAGTTCACTCTTGGTGGGACACCAGGGTGGCTCACTGGGTTAAGGCTTCTGCCTTCGGCTCAGGTCCTAATCTCACGGTCCTGGCATCGAGCCCCAGACCAGACTCTCTGCTTGGCAGGGAGCCTGCTTTCCCCCAACCCCTGCTTTCCCCGCCTGCCTCTCTGCCTGCTTTGATGCCTGTCAAATAAATAAATAAAATCTTAAAAAAACCTTTTCTCATAGAGTTCACTCTTGGTATAGTATCTTATGCATTTTGACAACTATGTAGCGATATATATCTAAAATATCATACATATCATACAGAACATTTTCACTGGCCTAAAAATCCTCTGTGCTCTGCCTGTTCATCCTCCTCCTCTCCTAACTGCTACAAACCGCTGACCTTTATACCATTTGCATAGCTCTGCCTTTTCTAGAAGCTCATATAGTTGGAACCTTGCAACATGAAGCTTTTTCAAATTGACTTCTTTCACTTATTATGATGGATTTTAAGTTTGTTCCATGTCTTTTCATTGCTTGATAGCCATTTCTCTTTATCGCTGAATCATATCCCATTGTTTCAATGGACCACAGTTTATCTATCCATTCTCCTCCTGAAGGACATCTTGGTTACTTCCAACTCTTGGCACTTATGGGTAAAGCTGTTACAAACACAGGTTTATATGCAGGAGTCTGTGTACACAAAGTTTTTGCTCTTTTGCGTGAGTACCAAGGAGCACGATTGCTGGATCATATGGTAAGAATATGTTTAGTTTTGTAAGAAACTGCCCAACTGTCTTCCAAAGTGGTAGCACCATTTTGGTGTTCTCACCAGAAAGAATGAGAGTTTCTCTTGTTCCTCATCATCAAAAGCATTTTATGTGGTCAGTATTTTGGATTTTAGCCACTCAAATAGATGTGTAGTGATATAACATTGTTTTATTTATTTATTTATTTATTTATTTATTTTTAGAAAGATTTTATTTATTTATTTGACAGAGAGAGATCACAAGAAGACGGAGAGGCAGTCAGAGAGGGAGAGAAAGGGAAGCAGGCTCCTGCTGAGCAGAGAGCCCAACGTGGAACTCGATCCCAGGACCCTGAGATCATGACCTGAGCCAAAGGCAGCGGCTTAACCGACTGAGCCATCCAGGAGCCCCTCTTTGTTCTTTTAATTTACAATTCCTTAATTAGACATGCTGTGGATCATCACAGCATCTTTTCATATCATTATAGCCATCTCAATATCTTCTTCAGTGAGGTGTCTGTTCCAGTCCTTGCCAATGTTTCAATCAGGTCATTCATTTTCTTGTGTTTGAGTTAATAAATAAATACATAATAATAATAAATAAATCAATAATAAATAAATGAATGAATTTATTATATATATTATATATGTTACATATGTTACATATAGTATATTATATATATTATTATATATGAAATGATAATTTATTAAAAATAAATTGACTAATGAGGCCAAGAATTCAGAATCACAAATACTTCAGAACTAATAATAACTGCCTTCACTTGATGTTATTCTATAAGATAAATCCTACGATCAAGTTTCAATTTTAAATTCTTACAATTTTAAATTCTTAAATCCTTATGAAGAAGCATCATTTGGAGGGAGCAGTTTTCATAATTTAGCATCCATCAGCCTTTTCTAAAAGATTTTATTTATTTATTGGACACACAGAAGAGAGAGAGAGTGAGAGATCTCAAGTAAGCAGAGCGGCAGGCAAATAGGGAGGGAAGCAGTCTTCCTTTTGAGCAGAGCCCGATGTGGGGCTGGATCCCAGGACCCAGAGACCATGACTTGAGATAAAGGCAGAGGCTTAACCCAGCACCCACGTGATGAGAGAGCCCCTCAGGTGCCACTCATCCATCAGTCTTAATTGTTTGGAGGAAAATGGGTGGATGAATAATGCCTTAGGGAGCTAATCTCTCTAAAGAATTTTCAAGTCTTTACCCCTTCAAGGTTTTTGTACAGTTCTGATAGCCTCTAAACATCCAGCTGATTTCTACAGTGACAGGCCTGTTCAAACCTGTCCTCAAACCAGGAATAGAGCTTGAAACATACCAGTCAAGAGCAACTTTGAGTGTTTTAAGGAATTTATCATCATTTCTTTGTTTTTGGTTAATATCTGAAATAGTTCCATATTACACTTGCATAATTTCTCCAGAGCTGACTTTGAAGGAGGCATTCAGTTCCAGCTAGTTCCATATTTTGGCAAGATCTATAATTCTATATATAAAAAAAAACATATTTTAGGGCAGCTGGGTGGCTCAATGGGTTAAAATCTCTGCCTTCGACTCAGGTCGCCACACAAAAATAATAATCACAAATGAAAACTAAGTTAGCTCTGAAGTCCCAAAGTCGAAAAATTGCCTTGAATCTGTCACTAGAAAGCACCCAAGGCCTCACTCTCTGGGTTCTGGGTGCCCTGGGAATGGCAGGAGGCTCTGACCCCCTTCCTTCTTCTACTCTTCTACTCTTTATATAGCACTTTAATTCCGGCTTCAACCACTTCCTAGTCAGATCAGGTGAAATCATTTTCCTTCCCATACCCTCGATGTATTTCACACCTAGTAATTCTTTTTTTAAAGATCTTATTTACCCATTTGACAGACAGATCACAAGTAGGTAGAGAGGCAGGCAGAGAGAGGGTGGGGGAAGCAGACTCCCCGTGGCGCTGAGAGCCCGATGTGGGGCTCCATCCCAGGACCCTGAAATCATGACCTGAGCCGAAGGAGCCACCCAGGAGCCCCCATATCTGGTAATTTTTAATCAACGTGCATTTGCTGCATCAAATAGTTCCTTCTTCTTCAAATATAAGTATATAAATATATTGATCAAGTCACGCGCATGTCTTAGGAGAATGTCATACATTTAGTAGCAAACTTGAAATCTTGGCCATTGGTTTTGATTTTGGTTTTGGTTTGATTTGGTTCAGTTTTTGTAATTTTAAATATCCCTTCAGCCCTTGGCTCTGTCTGACCTGATTGCTTTCAGCTGTTTCTGCAACAAAATTGTCCTGGCAGCGAAACCTCTCATGTTTACAGTGGCGCCCCCTTCTGACACTTTGTTAATAAAAAGCTTTTTTTTTTTTTTTTTTTTGGCTATGGTAAATGTGGTACAACAATGAGGTATTTCAAAGAGGTGAACCACAGATAAATTTCTCTAAGGGTGGGGTGAGGGTTACTCAAAAGGGAACTTGACAAGGCTTTTGAAGATATCGACAATCATTATAACATAACGTGACTGATTGTTATCGTGCTCTTAACGAGGCAAACATTGTTGGCTTCCAAGATAGACTAATATAGTTGAGATGGTTCTAGCGGCCTTCTAGCACAGGGTCTCATGAGGCAGGGATTCTAGCCACTGGCTGTGCAAGGCATGAGGCCTGTTAGTGATTCTATTTTTTCCTCTGCAGAATGGGTCTTTCTACATTCCGGGTCCTTTCTACCCCAATAAATAATGCGGCGATTCTCTCAGTGAGTTGTACTTTTGGTTTAAACAGCCAACTGTTTCTTAAAAAGGACATTTGTTTAAGCTCCTTTAAAAAAAAAAAAAAAGTCCTTTCAAAAAAATCTTTTTTTTTTAATCCCATATGTTTACTCTGATCATGGAACTTTGTCATTTTGACCTTCTCTGCTGATTAAAATATTCTCTCCAAAATGTCCGTTATTTTCAGGTACTTGCACTGTAGACCTTCTTTACATCTTTTTTAAAAAATCCATTCACGATTCTTAGTGAAAATCCCAGGAATCTGAAAGACTACCGTTTGCTATTCATCGAACAGCTACTGTCTCCACTAAGTGACAGGGTTTCAGAGAACGTGAGCTCACAAGAGATGGAACCTTTTTTCCACTTTCTGCTACCATGTTTATTTCTATGTTACTCAGAGGAGCCTTCTTTGTAGAAACATATTATCCAATCTTTTATATAAAGCTGAATTTAAATTCTGTCCCTTCATTCCCCACAAAGCTTAAGAAGCCAAGCAAATTTTGTTCCATTTTTTAAAAGCCCATAGATGGCATTTTTTTAATGTTGCATTTGTGAGTTTTCATCACTCTTTATGTTACTTCTACTTCACAGATAAACAATTGCTAATGACTAATTGGACTTCCTACAAATGTGCAATCACAATCCTTAGGTACACATTCCTGAAGTTCTTCGTTCCCTTTAAACATTATTTCTCTCTTGATATGCATTCTTGTTTTGTATTATATTGCATTATAAAGATTTTTTTTAACAGACTGCATTTTTTAGAGTAGTTTGGGGATCAAAGTAAAATTCCCTTTCCCCACATACACACAGCCTTCCCCATTATCAACATCCTGTACCACGGTGAAATTTTTCACGCTCACTGACCCTACACTGACACATCATTATCACCCCAAAGTCCACAGTTTACATTAGAGTTCACTCTTGGTGGGACACCAGGGTGGCTCACTGGGTTAAGGCTTCTGCCTTCGGCTCAGGTCCTAATCTCACGGTCCTGGCATCGAGCCCCAGACCAGACTCTCTGCTTGGCAGGGAGCCTGCTTTCCCCCAACCCCTGCTTTCCCCGCCTGCCTCTCTGCCTGCTTTGATGCCTGTCAAATAAATAAATAAAATCTTAAAAAAAACCTTTTCTCATAGAGTTCACTCTTGGTATAGTATCTTATGCATTTTGACAACTATGTAGCGATATATATCTAAAATATCATACATATCATACAGAACATTTTCACTGGCCTAAAAATCCTCTGTGCTCTGCCTGTTCATCCTCCTCCTCTCCTAACTGCTACAAACCGCTGACCTTTATACCATTTGCATAGCTCTGCCTTTTCTAGAAGCTCATATAGTTGGAACCTTGCAACATGAAGCTTTTTCAAATTGACTTCTTTCACTTATTATGATGGATTTTAAGTTTGTTCCATGTCTTTTCATTGCTTGATAGCCATTTCTCTTTATCGCTGAATCATATCCCATTGTTTCAATGGACCACAGATTATCTATCCATTCTCCTCCTGAAGGACATCTTGGTTACTTCCAACTCTTGGCACTTATGGGTAAAGCTGTTACAAACACAGGCTTATATGCAGGATTCTGTGTACACAAAGTTTTCGCTCTTTTGCGTGAGTACCAAGGAGCACGATTGCTGGATCATATGGTAAGAATATGTTTAGTTTTGTTAGAAACTGCCCAACTGTCTTCCAAAGTGGTAGCACCATTTTGGTGTTCTCACGAGAAGGAATGAGAGTTTCTCTTGTTCCTCATCGTCAAAAGCATTTTATGTTGTCAGTATTTTGGATTTTAGCCACTCTAATAGATGTGTAGTGATATAACATTGTTTTATATATTTATTTATTTATTTATTTATTTTTAGAAAGATTTTATTTATTTATTTGACAGAGAGAGATCACAAGAAGACGGAGAGGCAGTCAGCGAGAGAGAGAAAGGGAAGCAGGCTCCTTCTGAGCAGAGAGCCCAATGTGGAACTCGATCCCAGGATCCTGAGATCTTGACCTGAGCCAAAGGCAGCAGCTTAACCGACTGAGCCATCCAGGCGCCCCTCTTTGTTCTTTTAATTTACAATTCCTTAATTAGACATGCTGTGGATCATCACAGCATCTTTTCATATCATTATAGCCATCTCAATATCTTCTTCAGTGAGGTGTCTGTTCCAGTCCTTGACAATGTTTCAATCAGGTCATTCATTTTCTTGTGTTTGAGTTAATAAATAAATACATAATAATAATAAATAAATCAATAATAAATAAATGAATGAATTTATTATATATATTATATATGTTACATATGTTACATATAGTATATTATATATATTATTATATATGAAATGATAATTTATTAAAAATAAATTGACTAATGAGGCCAAGAATTCAGAATCACAAATACTTCAGAACTAATAATAACTGCCTTCACTTGATGTTATTCTATAAGATAAATCCTACGATCAAGTTTCAATTTTAAATTCTTACAATTTAAAATTCTTAAATCCTTATGAAGAAGCATCATTTGGAGGGAGAGGTTTTCATAATTTAGCATCCATCAGCCTTTTCTAAAAGATTTTATTTATTTATTGGACACACAGAAGAGAGAGAGAGTGAGAGATCTCAAGTAAGCAGAGAGGCAGGCAAACAGGGAGGGAAGCAGTCTTCCTTTTGAGCAGAGCCCGATGTGGGGCTGGATCCCAGGACCCAGAGACCAGGACTTGAGATAAAGGCAGAGGCTTAACCCAGCACCCACGTGATGAGAGAGCCTCTCAGGTGCCACTCATCCATCAGTCTTAATTGTTTGGAGGAAAATGGGTGGATGAATAATGCCTTAGGGAGCTAATCTCTCTAAAGAATTTTCAAGTCTCTACCCCTTCAAGGTTTTTGTACAGTTCTGATAGCCTCTAAACATCCAGGTGATTTCTACAGTGACAGGCCTGTTCAAACCTGTCCTCAAACCAGGAACAGAGCTTGAAACATACCAGTCAAGAGCAACTTTGAGTCTTAAGGAATTTATCATCATTTCTTTGTTTTTGGTTAATATCTGAAATAGTTCCATATTACACTTGCATAATTTCTCCAGAGCTGACTTTGAAGGAGGCATTCAGTACCAGCTAGTTCCATATTTTGTCAAGATCTATAATTCTATATATTAAAAAAAAACATATTTTAGGTTAGCTGGGGGGCTCAATGGGTTGAAATCTCTGCCTTCGGCTCAGGACCCCACACAAAAATAATAATCACAAATGAAAACTAAGTTAGCTCTGAAGTCCCAAAGTCGAAAAATTGCCTTGAATCTGTCACTAGAAAGCACCCAAGGCCTCACTCTCTGGGTTCTGGGTGCCCTGGAAATAGCAGGAGGCTATGACCCCCTTCCCTCTTCTACTCTTCTACTCTTTATATAGCACTTTAATTCCGGCTTCAACCACTTCCTAGTCAGATCAGGTGAAATCATTTTCCTTCCCATACCCTCGATGTATTTCACACTTAGTAATTCTTTTTTTAAAGATCTTATTTACCCATTTGACAGACAGATCACAAGTAGGTAGAGAGGCAGGCAGAGAGAGGGTGGGGGAAGCAGACTCCCCGTGGCGCTGAGAGCCCGATGTGGGGCTCCATCCCAGGACCCTGAAATCATGACCTGAGCCGAGGGAGCCGCCCAGGAGCCCCCATATCTGGTAATTTTTAATCAACGTGCATTTGCTGCATCAAATAGTTCCTTCTTCTTCAAAAATAAGTATATAAATATATTGATCAAGTCACGCGCTTGTCTTAGGAGAATGTCATACCTTTAGTAGCAAACTTGAAATCTTGGCCATTGGTTTTGATTTTGGTTTTGGTTTGATTTGGTTCAGTTTTTGTAATTTTAAATATCCCTCCAGCCCTTGGCTCTGTCTGACCTGATTGCTTTCAGCTGTTTCTGCAACAAAATTGTCCCGGCAGCGAAACCTCTCATGTTTACAGTGGCGCCCCCTTCTGACACTTTGTTAATAAAAAGCTTTTTTTTTTTTTTTTTTTTTTTGGCTATGGTAAATGTGGTACAACAATGAGGTATTTCAAAGAGGTGAACCACAGATAAATTTCTCTAAGGGTGGGGTGCGGGTTACTCAAAAGGGAACCTGACAAGGCTTTTGAAGATATCGACAAGCATTATAACATAACGTGACTGATTGTTACCGTGCTCTTAACGAGGCAAACACTTGTTGGGTTCCAAGATAGACTAATATAGTTGAGATGGTTCTAGCGGCCTTCTAGCACAGGGTCTCATGAGGCAGGGATTCTAGCCACTGGCTGTGCAAGGCATGAGGCCTGTTAGTGATTCTATTTTTTCCTCTGCAGAATGAGTCTTTCTACATTCCGGGTCCTTTCTACCCCAATAAATAATGCGGCGATTCTCTCAGTGAGTTGTACTTTTGGTTTAAACAGACAACTGTCTCTTAAAAAGGACATTTGTTTAAGCTCCTTTTAAAAAAAAAAAAGTCCTTTCAAAAAAATCTTTTTTTTTATTTTTTATTTTTAATCCCATATGTTTAGTCTGATCGTGGAACTTTGTCATTTTGACCTTCTCTGCTGATTAAAATATTCTCTCCAAAATGTCCGTTATTTGCAGGTACTTGCACTGTAGACCTTCTTTACATCTTTTTTAAAAAATCCATTCACGATTCTTAGTGAAAATCCCAGGAATCTGAAAGACTACCATTTGCTATTCATCGAACAGCTACTGTCTCCACTAAGTGACAGGGTTTCAGAGAACGTGAGCTCACAAGAGATGGAACCTTTTTTCCACTTTCTACTACCATGTTTATTTCTATGTTACTCAGAGGAGCCTTCTTTGTAGAAACATATTATCCAATCTTTTATATAAAGCTGAATTTAAATTCTGTCCCTGCATTCCCCACAAAGCTTAAGAAGCCAAGCAAATTTTGTTCCATTTTTTAAAAGCCCATAGATGGCATTTTTTTAATGTTGCATTTGTGAGTTTTCATCACTCTTTATGTTACTTCTACTTCACAGATAAACAATTGCTAATGACAAAGTGAACTTCCTACAAATGTGCAATCAAAATCCCTAGGTACACATTACTGAAGTTCTTCGTTCCCTTTAAACATTATTTCTCTCTTGATATGCATTCTTGTTTTGTATTATATTGCATTATAAAGATTTTTTTTAACAGACTGCATTATTTAGAGTAGTTTGGGGATCAAAGTAAAATTCCCTTTCCCCACATACACAGCCTTCCCCATTATCAACATCCTGTACCACGGTGAAATTTTTCACGCTCACTGACCCTACACTGACACATCATTATCACCCCAAAGTCCACAGTTTACATTAGAGTTCACTCTTGGTGGGACACCAGGGTGGCTCACTGGGTTAAGGCTTCTGCCTTCGACTCAGGTCCTAATCTCACGGTCCTGGCATCGAGCCCCAGACCAGACTCTCTGCTTGGCAGGGAGCCTGCTTTCCCCCAACCCCTGCTTTCCCCGCCTGCCTCTCTGCCTGCTTTGATGCCTGTCAAATAAATAAATAAAATCTTAAAAAAACCTTTTCTCATAGAGTTCACTCTTGGTATAGTATCTTATGCATTTTGACAACTATGTAGCGATATATATCTAAAATATCATACATATCATACAGAACATTTTCACTGGCCTAAAAATCCTCTGTGCTCTGCCTGTTCATCCTCCTCCTCTCCTAACTGCTACAAACCGCTGACCTTTATACCATTTGCATAGCTCTGCCTTTTCTAGAAGCTCATATAGTTGGAACCTTGCAACATGAAGCTTTTTCAAATTGACTTCTTTCACTTATTATGATGGATTTTAAGTTTGTTCCATGTCTTTTCATTGCTTGATAGCCATTTCTCTTTATCGCTGAATCATATCCCATTGTTTCAATGGACCACAGCTTATCTATCCATTCTCCTCCTGAAGGACATCTTGGTTACTTCCAACTCTTGGCACTTATGGGTAAAGCTGTTACAAACACAGGCTTATATGCAGGATTCTGTGTACACAAAGTTTTCGCTCTTTTGCGTGAGTACCAAGGAGCACGATTGCTGGATCATATGGTAAGAATATGTTTAGTTTTGTAAGAAACTGCCCAACTGTCTTCCAAAGTGGTAGCACCATTTTGGTGTTCTCACCAGAATGAATGAGAGTTTCTCTTGTTCCTCATCGTCAAAAGCATTTTATGTGGTCAGTATTTTGGATTTTAGCCACTCAAATAGATGTGTAGTGATATAACATAGTTTTATTTATTTATTTATTTATTTATTTATTTTTAGAAAGATTTTATTTATTTATTTGACAGAGAGAGATCACAAGAAGACGGAGAGGCAGTCAGAGAGGGAGAGAAAGGGAAGCAGGCTCCTGCTGAGCAGAGAGCCCAACGTGGAACTCGATCCCAGGACCCTGAGATCATGACCTGAGCCAAAGGCAGCGGCTTAACCGACTGAGCCATCCAGGCGCCCCTCTTTGTTCTTTTAATTTACAATTCCTTAATTAGACATGCTGTGGATCATCACAGCATCTTTTCATATCATTATAGCCATCTCAATATCTTCTTCAGTGAGGTGTCTGTTCCAGTCCTTGCCAATGTTTCAATCAGGTCATTCATTTTCTTGTGTTTGAGTTAATAAATAAATACATAATAATAATAAATAAATCAATAATAAATAAATGAATGAATTTATTATATATATTATATATGTTACATATGTTACATATAGTATATTATATATATTATTATATATGAAATGATAATTTATTAAAAATAAATTGACTAATGAGGCCAAGAATTCAGAATCACAAATACTTCAGAACTAATAATAACTGCCTTCACTTGATGTTATTCTATAAGATAAATCCTACGATCAAGTTTCAATTTTAAATTCTTACAATTTTAAATTCTTAAATCCTTATGAAGAAGTATCATTTGGAGGGAGCAGTTTTCATAATTTAGCATCCATCAGCCTTTTCTAAAAGATTTTATTTATTTATTGGACACACAGAAGAGAGAGAGAGTGAGAGATCTCAAGTAAGCAGAGCGGCAGGCAAACAGGGAGGGAAGCAGTCTTCCTTTTGAGCAGAGCCCGATGTGGGGCTGGATCCCAGGACCCAGAGACCATGACTTGAGATAAAGGCAGAGGCTTAACCCACCACCCACGTGATGAGAGAGCCCCTCAGGTGCCACTCATCCATCAGTCTTAATTGTTTGGAGGAAAATGGGTGGATGAATAATGCCTTAGGGAGCTAATCTCTCTAAAGAATTTTCAAGTCTTTACCCCTTCAAGGATTTTGTACAGTTCTGATAGCCTCTAAACATCCAGCTGATTTCTACAGTGACAGGCCTCTTCAAACCTGTCCTCAAACCAGGAATAGAGCTTGAAACATACCAGTCAAGAGCAACTTTGAGTGTTTTAAGGAATTTATCATCATTTCTTTGTTTTTGGTTAATATCTGAAATAGTTCCATATTACACTTGCATAATTTCTCCAGAGCTGACTTTGAAGGAGGCATTCAGTTCCAGCTAGTTCCATATTTTGGCAAGATCTATAATTCTATATATAAAAAAAAACATATTTTAGGGCAGCTGGGTGGCTCAATGGGTTAAAATCTCTGCCTTCGACTCAGGTCGCCACACAAAAATAATAATCACAAATGAAAACTAAGTTAGCTCTGAAGTCCCAAAGTCGAAAAATTGCCTTGAATCTGTCACTAGAAAGCACCCAAGGCCTCACTCTCTGGGTTCTGGGTGCCCTGGGAATGGCAGGAGGCTCTGACCCCCTTCCCTCTTCTACTCTTCTACTCTTTATATAGCACTTTAATTCCGGCTTCAACCACTTCCTAGTCAGATCAGGTGTAATCATTTTCCTTCCCATACCCTCGATGTATTTCACACCTAGTAATTCTTTTTTTAAAGATCTTATTTACCCATTTGACAGACAGATCACAAGTAGGTAGAGAGGCAGGCAGAGAGAGGGTGGGGGAGCAGACTCCCCGTGGCGCTGAGAGCCCGATGTGGGGCTCCATCCCAGGACCCTGAAATCATGACCTGAGCCGAAGGAGCCACCCAGGAGCCCCCATATCTGGTAATTTTTAATCAACATGCATTTGCTGCATCAAATAGTTCCTTCTTCTTCAAATATAAGTATATAAATATATTGATCAAGTCACGCGCATGTCTTAGGAGAATGTCATACATTTAGTAGCAAACTTGAAATCTTGGCCATTGGTTTTGATTTTGGTTTTGGTTTGATTTGGTTCAGTTTTTGTAATTTTAAATATCCCTTCAGCCCTTGGCTCTGTCTGACCTGATTGCTTTCAGCTGTTTCTGCAACAAAATTGTCCTGGCAGCGAAACCTCTCATGTTTACAGTGGCGCCCCCTTCTGACACTTTGTTAATAAAAAGCTTTTTTTTTTTTTTTTTTTGGCTATGGTAAATGTGGTACAACAATGAGGTATTTCAAAGAGGTGAACCACAGATAAATTTCTCTAAGGGTGGGGTGAGGGTTACTCAAAAGGGAACTTGACAAGGCTTTTGAAGATATCGACAATCATTATAACATAACGTGACTGATTGTTATCGTGCTCTTAACGAGGCAAACATTGTTGGCTTCCAAGATAGACTAATATAGTTGAGATGGTTCTAGCGGCCTTCTAGCACAGGGTCTCATGAGGCAGGGATTCTAGCCACTGGCTGTGCAAGGCATGAGGCCTGTTAGTGATTCTATTTTTTCCTCTGCAGAATGGGTCTTTCTACATTCCGGGTCCTTTCTACCCCAATAAATAATGCGGCGATTCTCTCAGTGAGTTGTACTTTTGGTTTAAACAGCCAACTGTTTCTTAAAAAGGACATTTGTTTAAGCTCCTTTAAAAAAAAAAAAAAAGTCCTTTCAAAAAAATCTTTTTTTTTTAATCCCATATGTTTACTCTGATCATGGAACTTTGTCATTTTGACCTTCTCTGCTGATTAAAATATTCTCTCCAAAATGTCCGTTATTTTCAGGTACTTGCACTGTAGACCTTCTTTACATCTTTTTTAAAAAATCCATTCACGATTCTTAGTGAAAATCCCAGGAATCTGAAAGACTACCATTTGCTATTCATCGAACAGCTACTGTCTCCACTAAGTGACAGGGTTTCAGAGAACGTGAGCTCACAAGAGATGGAACCTTTTTTCCACTTTCTGCTACCATGTTTATTTCTATGTTACTCAGAGGAGCCTTCTTTGTAGAAACATATTATCCAATCTTTTATATAAAGCTGAATTTAAATTCTGTCCCTGCATTCCCCACAAAGCTTAAGAAGCCAAGCAAATTTTGTTCCATTTTTTAAAAGCCCATAGATGGCATTTTTTTAATGTTGCATTTGTGAGTTTTCATCACTCTTTATGTTACTTCTACTTCACAGATAAACAATTGCTAATGACAAAGTGGACTTCCTACAAATGTGTAATCACAATCCTTAGGTACACATTCCTGAAGTTCTTCGTTCCCTTTAAACATTATTTCTCTCTTGATATGCATTCTTGTTTTGTATTATATTGCATTATAAAGATTTTTTTTAACAGACTGCATTATTTAGAGTAGTTTGGGGATCAAAGTAAAATTCCCTTTCCCCACATACACACAGCCTTCCCCATTATCAACATCCTGTACCACGGTGAAATTTTTCACGCTCACTGACCCTACACTGACACATCATTATCACCCCAAAGTCCACAGTTTACATTAGAGTTCACTCTTGGTGGGACACCAGGGTGGCTCACTGGGTTAAGGCTTCTGCCTTCGGCTCAGGTCCTAATCTCACGGTCCTGGCATCGAGCCCCAGACCAGACTCTCTGCTTGGCAGGGAGCCTGCTTTCCCCCAACCCCTGCTTTCCCCGCCTGCCTCTCTGCCTGCTTTGATGCCTGTCAAATAAATAAATAAAATCTTAAAAAAACCTTTTCTCATAGAGTTCACTCTTGGTATAGTATCTTATGCATTTTGACAACTATGTAGCGATATATATCTAAAATATCATACATATCATACAGAACATTTTCACTGGCCTAAAAATCCTCTGTGCTCTGCCTGTTCATCCTCCTCCTCTCCTAACTGCTACAAACCGCTGACCTTTATACCATTTGCATAGCTCTGCCTTTTCTAGAAGCTCATATAGTTGGAACCTTGCAACATGAAGCTTTTTCAAATTGACTTCTTTCACTTATTATGATGGATTTTAAGTTTGTTCCATGTCTTTTCATTGCTTGATAGCCATTTCTCTTTATCGCTGAATCATATCCCATTGTTTCAATGGACCACAGTTTATCTATCCATTCTCCTCCTGAAGGACATCTTGGTTACTTCCAACTCTTGGCACTTATGGGTAAAGCTGTTACAAACACAGGCTTATATGCAGGAGTCTGTGTACACAAAGTTTTCGCTCTTTTGCGTGAGTACCAAGGAGCACGATTGCTGGATCATATGGTAAGAATATGTTTAGTTTTGTAAGAAACTGCCCAACTGTCTTCCAAAGTGGTAGCACCATTTTGGTGTTCTCACCAGAATGAATGAGAGTTTCTCTTGTTCCTCATCGTCAAAAGCATTTTATGTGGTCAGTATTTTGGATTTTAGCCACTCAAATAGATGTGTAGTGATATAACATAGTTTTATTTATTTATTTATTTATTTATTTTTAAAAAGATTTTATTTATTTATTTGACAGAGAGAGATTAAAAGAAGACGGAGAGGCAGTCAGAGAGAGAGAGAAAGGGAAGCAGGCTCCTGCTGAGCAGAGAGCCCAACGTGGAACTCGATCCCAGGACCCTGAGATCATGACCTGAGCCAAAGGCAGCGGCTTAACCCACTGAGCCATCCAGGCGCCCCTCTTTGTTCTTTTAATTTACAATTCCTTAATTAGACATGCTGTGGATCATCACAGCATCTTTTCATATCATTATAGCCATCTCAATATCTTCTTCAGTGAGGTGTCTGTTCCAGTCCTTGCCAATGTTTCAATCAGGTCATTCATTTTCTTGTGTTTGAGTTAATAAATAAATACATAATAATAATAAATAAATCAATAATAAATAAATGAATGAATTTATTATATATATTATATATGTTACATATGTTACATATAGTATATTATATATATTATTATATATGAAATGATAATTTATTAAAAATAAATTGACTAATGAGGCCAAGAATTCAGAATCACAAATACTTCAGAACTAATAATAACTGCCTTCACTTGATGTTATTCTATAAGATAAATCCTACGATCAAGTTTCAATTTTAAATTCTTACAATTTTAAATTCTTAAATCCTTATGAAGAAGCATCATTTGGAGGGAGCAGTTTTCATAATTTAGCATCCATCAGCCTTTTCTAAAAGATTTTATTTATTTATTGGACACACAGAAGAGAGAGAGAGTGAGAGATCTCAAGTAAGCAGAGCGGCAGGCAAATAGGGAGGGAAGCAGTCTTCCTTTTGAGCAGAGCCCGATGTGGGGCTGGATCCCAGGACCCAGAGACCATGACTTGAGATAAAGGCAGAGGCTTAACCCAGCACCCACGTGATGAGAGAGCCCCTCAGGTGCCACTCATCCATCAGTCTTAATTGTTTGGAGGAAAATGGGTGGATGAATAATGCCTTAGGGAGCTAATCTCTCTAAAGAATTTTCAAGTCTTTACCCCTTCAAGGATTTTGTACAGTTCTGATAGCCTCTAAACATCCAGCTGATTTCTACAGTGACAGGCCTCTTCAAACCTGTCCTCAAACCAGGAATAGAGCTTGAAACATACCAGTCAAGAGCAACTTTGAGTGTTTTAAGGAATTTATCATCATTTCTTTGTTTTTGGTTAATATCTGAAATAGTTCCATATTACACTTGCATAATTTCTCCAGAGCTGACTTTGAAGGAGGCATTCAGTTCCAGCTAGTTCCATATTTTGGCAAGATCTATAATTCTATATATAAAAAAAAACATATTTTAGGGCAGCTGGGTGGCTCAATGGGTTAAAATCTCTGCCTTCGACTCAGGTCGCCACACAAAAATAATAATCACAAATGAAAACTAAGTTAGCTCTGAAGTCCCAAAGTCGAAAAATTGCCTTGAATCTGTCACTAGAAAGCACCCAAGGCCTCACTCTCTGGGTTCTGGGTGCCCTGGGAATGGCAGGAGGCTCTGACCCCCTTCCCTCTTCTACTCTTCTACTCTTTATATAGCACTTTAATTCCGGCTTCAACCACTTCCTAGTCAGATCAGGTGTAATCATTTTCCTTCCCATACCCTCGATGTATTTCACACCTAGTAATTCTTTTTTTAAAGATCTTATTTACCCATTTGACAGACAGATCACAAGTAGGTAGAGAGGCAGGCAGAGAGAGGGTGGGGGAAGCAGACTCCCCGTGGCGCTGAGAGCCCGATGTGGGGCTCCATCCCAGGACCCTGAAATCATGACCTGAGCCGAAGGAGCCACCCAGGAGCCCCCATATCTGGTAATTTTTAATCAACATGCATTTGCTGCATCAAATAGTTCCTTCTTCTTCAAATATAAGTATATAAATATATTGATCAAGTCACGCGCATGTCTTAGGAGAATGTCATACATTTAGTAGCAAACTTGAAATCTTGGCCATTGGTTTTGATTTTGGTTTTGGTTTGATTTGGTTCAGTTTTTGTAATTTTAAATATCCCTTCAGCCCTTGGCTCTGTCTGACCTGATTGCTTTCAGCTGTTTCTGCAACAAAATTGTCCCGGCAGCGAAACCTCTCATGTTTACAGTGGCGCCCCCTTCTGACACTTTGTTAATAAAAAGCTTTTTTTTTTTTTTTTTTTTGGCTATGGTAAATGTGGTACAACAATGAGGTATTTCAAAGAGGTGAACCACAGATAAATTTCTCTAAGGGTGGGGTGAGGGTTACTCAAAAGGGAACTTGACAAGGCTTTTGAAGATATCGACAATCATTATAACATAACGTGACTGATTGTTATCGTGCTCTTAACGAGGCAAACATTGTTGGCTTCCAAGATAGACTAATATAGTTGAGATGGTTCTAGCGGCCTTCTAGCACAGGGTCTCATGAGGCAGGGATTCTAGCCACTGGCTGTGCAAGGCATGAGGCCTGTTAGTGATTCTATTTTTTCCTCTGCAGAATGGGTCTTTCTACATTCCGGGTCCTTTCTACCCCAATAAATAATGCGGCGATTCTCTCAGTGAGTTGTACTTTTGGTTTAAACAGCCAACTGTTTCTTAAAAAGGACATTTGTTTAAGCTCCTTTAAAAAAAAAAAAAAAGTCCTTTCAAAAAAATCTTTTTTTTTTAATCCCATATGTTTACTCTGATCATGGAACTTTGTCATTTTGACCTTCTCTGCTGATTAAAATATTCTCTCCAAAATGTCCGTTATTTTCAGGTACTTGCACTGTAGACCTTCTTTACATCTTTTTTAAAAAATCCATTCACGATTCTTAGTGAAAATCCCAGGAATCTGAAAGACTACAGTTTGCTATTCATCGAACAGCTACTGTCTCCACTAAGTGACAGGGTTTCAGAGAACGTGAGCTCACAAGAGATGGAACCTTTTTTCCACTTTCTGCTACCATGTTTATTTCTATGTTACTCAGAGGAGCCTTCTTTGTAGAAACATATTATCCAATCTTTTATATAAAGCTGAATTTAAATTCTGTCCCTTCATTCCCCACAAAGCTTAAGAAGCCAAGCAAATTTTGTTCCATTTTTTAAAAGCCCATAGATGGCATTTTTTTAATGTTGCATTTGTGAGTTTTCATCACTCTTTATGTTACTTCTACTTCACAGATAAACAATTGCTAATGACTAATTGGACTTCCTACAAATGTGCAATCACAATCCTTAGGTACACATTCCTGAAGTTCTTCGTTCCCTTTAAACATTATTTCTCTCTTGATATGCATTCTTGTTTTGTATTATATTGCATTATAAAGATTTTTTTTAACAGACTGCATTATTTAGAGTAGTTGGGGATCAAAGTAAAATTCCCTTTCCCCACATACACACAGCCTTCCCCATTATCAACATCCTGTACCACGGTGAAATTTTTCACGCTCACTGACCCTACACTGACACATCATTATCACCCCAAAGTCCACAGTTTACATTAGAGTTCACTCTTGGTGGGACACCAGGGTGGCTCACTGGGTTAAGGCTTCTGCCTTCGGCTCAGGTCCTAATCTCACGGTCCTGGCATCGAGCCCCAGACCAGACTCTCTGCTTGGCAGGGAGCCTGCTTTCCCCCAACCCCTGCTTTCCCCGCCTGCCTCTCTGCCTGCTTTGATGCCTGTCAAATAAATAAATAAAATCTTAAAAAAAACCTTTTCTCATAGAGTTCACTCTTGGTATAGTATCTTATGCATTTTGACAACTATGTAGCGATATATATCTAAAATATCATACATATCATACAGAACATTTTCACTGGCCTAAAAATCCTCTGTGCTCTGCCTGTTCATCCTCTTCCTCTCCTAACTGCTACAAACCGCTGACCTTTATACCATTTGCATAGCTCTGCCTTTTCTAGAAGCTCATATAGTTGGAACCTTGCAACATGAAGCTTTTTCAAATTGACTTCTTTCACTTATTATGATGGATTTTAAGTTTGTTCCATGTCTTTTCATTGCTTGATAGCCATTTCTCTTTATCGCTGAATCATATCCCATTGTTTCAATGGACCACAGTTTATCTATCCATTCTCCTCCTGAAGGACATCTTGGTTACTTCCAACTCTTGGCACTTATGGGTAAAGCTGTTACAAACACAGGCTTATATGCAGGATTCTGTGTACACAAAGTTTTCGCTCTTTTGCGTGAGTACCAAGGAGCACGATTGCTGGATCATATGGTAAGAATATGTTTAGTTTTGTAAGAAACTGCCCAACTGTCTTCCAAAGTGGTAGCACCATTTTGGTGTTCTCACCAGAATGAATGAGAGTTTCTCTTGTTCCTCATCGTCAAAAGCATTTTATGTGGTCAGTATTTTGGATTTTAGCCACTCAAATAGATGTGTAGTGATATAACATAGTTTTATATATTTATTTATTTATTTATTTTTAAAAGATTTTATTTATTTATTTGACAGAGAGAGATTAAAAGAAGACGGAGAGGCAGTCAGAGAGAGAGAGAAAGGGAAGCAGGCTCCTGCTGAGCAGAGAGCCCAACGTGGAACTCGATCCCAGGACCCTGAGATCATGACCTGAGCCAAAGGCAGCAGCTTAACCCACTGAGCCATCCAGGCGCCCCTCTTTGTTCTTTTAATTTACAATTCCTTAATTAGACATGCTGTGGATCATCACAGCATCTTTTCATATCATTATAGCCATCTCAATATCTACTTCAGTGAGGTGTCTGTTCCAGTCCTTGCCAATGTTTCAATCAGGTCATTCATTTTGTTGTGTTTGAGTTAATAAATAAATACATAATAATAATAAATAAATCAATAATAAATAAATGAATGAATTTATTATAAATATTATATATGTTATATATGTTACATATAGTATATTATATATATTATTATATATGAAATGATAATTTATTAAAAATAAATTGACTAATGAGGCCAAGAATTCAGAATCACAAATACTTCAGAACTAATAATAACTGCCTTCACTTGATGTTATTCTATAAGATAAATCCTACGATCAAGTTTCAATTTTAAATTCTTACAATTTTAAATTCTTAAATCCTTATGAAGAAGCATCATTTGGAGGGAGCAGTTTTCATAATTTAGCATCCATCAGCCTTTTCTAAAAGATTTTATTTATTTATTGGACACACAGAAGAGAGAGAGAGTGAGAGATCTCAAGTAAGCAGAGAGGCAGGCAAACAGGGAGGGAAGCAGTCTTCCTTTTGAGCAGAGCCCGATGTGGGGCTGGATCCCAGGACCCAGAGACCATGACTTGAGATAAAGGCAGAGGCTTAACCCACCACCCACGTGATGAGAGAGCCCCTCAGGTGCCACTCATCCATCAGTCTTAATTGTTTGGAGGAAAATGAGTGGATGAATAATGCCTTAGGGAGCTAATCTCTCTAAAGAGTTTTCAAGTCTTTACCCCTTCAAGGTTTTTGTACAGTTCTGATAGCCTCTAAACATCCAGCTGATTTCTACAGTGACAGGCCTGTTCAAACCTGTCCTCAAACCAGGAATAGAGCTTGAAACATACCAGTCAAGAGCAACTTTGAGTCTTTTAAGGAATTTATCATCATTTCTTTGTTTTTGGTTAATATCTGAAATAGTTCCATATTACACTTGCATAATTTCTCCAGAGCTGACTTTGAAGGAGGCATTAAGTTCCAGCTAGTTCCACATTTTGGCAAGATCTATAATTCTATATTAAAAAAACATATTTTAGGGCAACTGGGTGGCTCAATGGGTTAAAATCTCTGCCTTCGGCTCAGGACCCCACACAAAAATAATAATCACAAATGAAAACTAAGTTAGCTCTGAAGTCCCAAAGTCGAAAAATTGCCTTGAATCTGTCACTAGAAAGCACCCAAGGCCTCAATCTCTGGGTTCTGGGTGCCATGGAATTGGCAGGAGGCTCTGACCCCCTCCCCTCTTCTACTCTTCTACTCTTTATATAGCACTTTAATTCCGGCTTCAACCACTTCCTAGTCAGATCAGGTGAAATCATTTTCCTTCCCATACCCTCGATGTATTTCACACCTAGTAATTCTTTTTTTAAAGATCTTATTTACCCATTTGACAGACAGATCACAAGTAGGTAGAGAGGCAGGCAGAGAGAGGGTGGGGGAAGCAGGCTCCCCGCTGCGCAGAGAGCCCGATGTGGGGCTCCATCCCAGGACCCTGAAATCATGACCTGAGCCGAAGGCAGAGGCCTAAACCACTGAGACACCCAGGAGCCCCCATATCTGGTAATTTTTAATCAACGTGCATTTGCTGCATCAAATAGTTCCTTCTTCTTCAAATATAAGTATATAAATATATTGATCAAGTCACGCGCTTGTCTTAGGAGAATGTCATACCTTTAGTAGCAAACTTGAAATCTTGGCCATTGGTTTTGATTTTGGTTTTGGTTTGATTTGGTTCGCTTTTTGTAATTTTAAAAATCCCTCTAGCCCTTGGCTCTGTCTGACCTGATTGCTTTCAGCTGTTTCTGCAACAAAATTGTCCCAGCAGCGAAACCTCTCATGTTTACAGTGGCGCCCCCTTCTGACACTTTGTTAATAAAAAGCATTTTTTTTTTTTTTTTGGCTATGGTAAATGTGGTACAACAATGAGGTATTTCAAAGAGGTGAACCACAGATAAATTTCTCTAAGGGTGGGGTGAGGGTTACTCAAAAGGGAACTTGACAAGGCTTTTGAAGATATCGACAATCATTATAACATAACGTGACTGATTGTTACCGTGCTCTTAACGGGGCAAACACTTGTTGGCTTCCAAGATAGACTAATATAGTTGAGATGGTTCTAGCGGCCTTCTAGCACAGGGTCTCATGAGGCAGGGATTCTAGCCACTGGCTGTGCAAGGCATGAGGCCTGTTAGTGATTCAACTTTTTCCTCTGCAGAATGGGTCTTTCTACATTCCGGGTCCTTTCTACCCCAATAAATAATGCAGCGATTCTCTCAGTGAGTTGTACTTTTGGTTTAAACAGCCAACTGTCTCTTAAAAAGGACATTTGTTTAAGCTCCTTTAAAAAAAAAAAAGTCCTTTCAAAAAAATCTTTTTTTTTTATTTTTTATTTTTAATCCCATATGTTTACTCTGATCGTGGAACTTTGTCATTTTGGCTTTCTCTGTTGATTAAAATATTCTCTCCAAAATGTCCGTTATTTGCAGGTACTTGCACTGTAGACCTTCTTTACATCTTTTTTAAAAAATCCATTCACGATTCTTAGTGAAAATCCCGGGAATCTGAAAGACTACCATTTGCTATTCATCGAACAGCTACTGTCTCCACTAAGTGACAGGGTTTCAGAGAACGTGAGCTCACAAAAGATGTAAACTTTTTTCCACTTTCTGCTACCATGTTTATTTCGATGTTACTCAGAAGAGCCTTCTTTGTAGAAACATATTATCCAATCTTTTATATAAAGCTGAATTTAAATTCTGTCCCTTCATTCCCCATAAAGCTTAGGAAGCCAAGCAAATTTTGTTCCATTTTTTAAAAGCCCATAGATGGCATTTTTTTAATGTTGCATTTGTGAGTTTTCATCACTCTTTATGTTACTTCTACTTCACAGATAAACAATTGCTAATGACAAAGTGGACTTCCTACAAATGTGCAATCACAATCCTTAGGTACACATTCCTGAAGTTCTTCGTTCCCTTTAAACATTATTTCTCTCTTGATATGCATTCTTGTTTTGTATTATATTGCATTATAAAGATTTTTTTTTAATAGACTGCATTTTTTAGAGTAGTTTGGGGATCAAAGTAAAATTCCCTTTCCCCACATACACACAGCCTTCCCCATTATCAACACCCTGTACCACGGTGAAATTTTTCACGCTCACTGACCCTACACTGACACATCATTATCACCCCAAAGTCCACAGTTTACATTAGAGTTCACTCTTGGTGGGACACCAGGGTGGCTCACTGGGTTAAGGCTTCTGCCTTCGACTCAGGTCCTAATCTCACGGTCCTGGCATCGAGCCCCAGACCAGACTCTCTGCTTGGCAGGGAGCCTGCTTTCCCCCAACCCCTGCTTTCCCCGCCTGCCTCTCTGCCTGCTTTGATGCCTGTCAAATAAATAAATAAAATCTTAAAAAAACCTTTTCTCATAGAGTTCACTCTTGGTATAGTATCTTATGCATTTTGACAACTATGTAGCGATATATATCTAAAATATCATACATATCATTCAGAACATTTTCACTGGCCTAAAAATCCTCTGTGCTCTGCCTGTTCATCCTCCTCCTCTCCTAACTGCTACAAACCGCTGACCTTTATACCATTTGCATAGCTCTGCCTTTTCTAGAAGCTCATATAGTTGGAACCTTGCAACATGAAGCTTTTTCAAATTGACTTCTTTCACTTATTATGATGGATTTTAAGTTTGTTCCATGTCTTTTTATTGCTTGATAGCCATTTCTCTTTATCGCTGAATCATATCCCATTGTTTCAATGGACCACAGCTTATCTATCCATTCTCCTCCTGAAGGACATCTTGGTTACTTCCAACTCTTGGCACTTATGGGTAAAGCTGTTACAAACACAGGTTTATATGCAGGATTCTGTGTACACAATGTTTTCGCTCTTTTGGATGAGTACCAGGGGCACGATTGCTGGATCATATGGTAAGAATATGTTTAGTTTTGTAAGAAACTGCCCAACTGTCTTCCAAAGTGGTAGCACCATTTTGGTGTTCTCACCAGAATGAATGAGAGTTTCTCTTGTTCCTCATCGTCAAAAGCATTTTATGTTGTCAGTATTTTGGATTTTAGCCACTCTAATAGATGTGTAGTGATATAACATAGTTTTATTTATTTATTTATTTATTTATTTATTTTTAAAAAGATTTTATTTATTTATTTGACAGAGAGAGTTCACAAGAAGACGGAGAGGCAGTCAGAGAGAGAGAGAAAGGGAAGCAGGCTCCTGCTGAGCAGAGAGCCCAACGTGGAACTCGATCCCAGGACCCTGAGATCATGACCTGAGCCAAAGGCAGCGGCTTAACCCACTGAGCCATCCAGGCGCCCCTCTTTGTTCTTTTAATTTACAATTCCTTAATTAGACATGCTGTGGATCATCACAGCATCTTTTCATATCATTATAGCCATCTCAATATCTTCTTCAGTGAGGTGTCTGTTCCAGTCCTTGCCAATGTTTCAATCAGGTCATTCATTTTCTTGTGTTTGAGTTAATAAATAAATACATAATAATAATAAATAAATCAATAATAAATAAATGAATGAATTTATTATATATATTATATATGTTACATATGTTACATATAGTATATTATATATATTATTATATATGAAATGATAATTTATTAAAAATAAATTGACTAATGAGGCCAAGAATTCAGAATCACAAATACTTCAGAACTAATAATAACTGCCTTCACTTGATGTTATTCTATAAGATAAATCCTACGATCAAGTTTCAATTTTAAATTCTTACAATTTTAAATTCTTAAATCCTTATGAAGAAGCATCATTTGGAGGGAGCAGTTTTCATAATTTAGCATCCATCAGCCTTTTCTAAAAGATTTTATTTATTTATTGGACACACAGAAGAGAGAGAGAGTGAGAGATCTCAAGTAAGCAGAGCGGCAGGCAAATAGGGAGGGAAGCAGTCTTCCTTTTGAGCAGAGCCCGATGTGGGGCTGGATCCCAGGACCCAGAGACCATGACTTGAGATAAAGGCAGAGGCTTAACCCAGCACCCACGTGATGAGAGAGCCCCTCAGGTGCCACTCATCCATCAGTCTTAATTGTTTGGAGGAAAATGGGTGGATGAATAATGCCTTAGGGAGCTAATCTCTCTAAAGAATTTTCAAGTCTTTACCCCTTCAAGGTTTTTGTACAGTTCTGATAGCCTCTAAACATCCAGCTGATTTCTACAGTGACAGGCCTGTTCAAACCTGTCCTCAAACCAGGAATAGAGCTTGAAACATACCAGTCAAGAGCAACTTTGAGTCTTTTAAGGAATTTATCATCATTTCTTTGTTTTTGGTTAATATCTGAAATAGTTCCATATTACACTTGCATAATTTCTCCAGAGCTGACTTTGAAGGAGGCATTCAGTTCCAGCTAGTTCCACATTTTGGCAAGATCTATAATTCTATATAAAAAAAACATATTTTAGGGCAACTGGGTGGCTCAATGGGTTAAAATCTCTGCCTTCGGCTCAGGACCCCACACAAAAATAATAATCACAAATGAAAACTAAGTTAGCTCTGAAGTCCCAAAGTCGAAAATATTGCCTTGAATCTGTCACTAGAAAGCACCCAAGGCCTCAATCTCTGGGTTCTGGGTGCCCTGGGAATGGCAGGAGGCTCTGAACCCCTTCCCTCTTCTACTCTTCTACTCTTTATATAGCACTTTAATTCCGGCTTCAACCACTTCCTAGTCAGATCAGGTGAAATCATTTTCCTTCCCATAAACCTCGATGTATTTCACACCTAGTAATTCTTTTTTTAAAGATCTTATTTACCCATTTGACAGACAGATCACAAGTAGGTAGAGAGGCAGGCAGAGAGAGGGTGGGGGAAGCAGGCTCCCCGCTGCGCGGGGAGCCCGATGTGGGGCTCCATCCCAGGACCCTGAAATCATGACCTGAGCCGAAGGAGCCACCCAGGAGCCCCCATATCTGGTAATTTTTAATCAACGTGCATTTGCTGCATCAAATAGTTCCTTCTTCTTCAAATATAAGTATATAAATATATTGATCAAGTCACGCGCTTGTCTTAGGAGAATGTCATACCTTTAGTAGCAAACTTGAAATCTTGGCCATTGGTTTGGATTTTGGTTTTGGTTTGATTTGGTTCGCTTTTTGTAATTTTAAAAATCCCTCCAGCCCTTGGCTCTGTCTGACCTGATAGCTTTCAGCTGTTTCTGCAACAAAATTGTCCCAGCAGCGAAACCTCTCATGTTAACAGTGGCGCCCCCTTCTGACACTTTGTTAATAAAAAGCTTTTTTTTTTTTTTTTTTGGCTATGGTAAATGTGGTACAACAATGAGGTATTTCAAAGAGGTGAACCACAGATAAATTTCTCTAAGGGTGGGGTGAGGGTTACTCAAAAGGGAACTTGACAAGGCTTTTGAAGATATCGACAATCATTATAACATAACGTGACTGATTGTTACTGTGCTCTTAACGGGGCAAACACTTGTTGGCTTCCAAGATAGACTAATATAGTTGAGATGGTTCTAGCGGCCTTCTAGCATAGGGTCTCATGAGGCAGGGATTCTAGCCACTGGCTGTGCAAGGCATGAGGCCTGTTAGTGATTCAACTTTTTCCTCTGCAGAATGGGTTTTTCTACATTCCGGGTCCTTTCCACCCCAATAAATAATGCGGCGATCTCTCAGTGAGTTGTACTTTTGGTTTAAACAGCCAACTGTCTCTTAAAAAGGACATTTGTTTTAGCTCCTTTAAAAAAAAAAGTCCTTTCAAAAAAACTTTTTTTTTTTATGTTTTATTTTTAATCCCATATGTTTACTCTGATCGTGGAACTTTGTCATTTTGACCTTCTCTGCTGATTAAAATATTCTCTCCAAAATGTCCGTTATTTGCAGGTACTTGCACTGTAGACCTTCTTTACATCTTTTTTAAAAAATCCATTCACGATTCTTAGTGAAAATCTAGGGAATCTGAAAGACTACCATTTGCTATTCATCAAACAGTTACTGTCTCCACTAAGTGACAGGGTTTCAGAGAACTTGAGCTCACAAGAGATGTAACCTTTTTTCCACTTTCTGCTACCATGTTTATTTCTATGTTACTCAGAGGAGCCTTCTTTGTAGAAACATATTATCCAATCTTTTATATAAAGCTGAATTTAAATTCTGTCCCTTCATTCCCCACAAAGCTTAGGAAGCCAAGCAAATTTTGTTCTATTTTTTAAAAGCCCCTAGATGGCATTTTTTTAATGTTGCATTTGTGAGTTTTCATCACTCTTTATGTTACTTCTACTTCACAGATAAACAATTGCTAATGACAATGTGAACTTCCTACAAAGGTGCAATCAAAATCCCTAGGTACACATTACTGAAGTTCTTCGTTCCCTTTAAACATTATTTCTCTCTTGATATGCATTCTTGTTTTGTATTATATTGCATTATAAAGATTTTTTTTTAACAGACTGCATTTTTTAGAGTAGTTTGGGGATCAAAGTAAAATTCCCTTTCCCCACATACACACAGCCTTCCCCATTATCAACACCCTGTACCACGGTGAAATTTTTCACGCTCACTGACCCTACACTGACACATCATTATCACCCCAAAGTCCACAGTTTACATTAGAGTTCACTCTCGGTTGGGCACCAGGGTGGCTCAGTGGGTTAAGGCTTCTGCCTTTGGCTCAGGTCATAATCTCACGGTCCTGGCATCGAGCCCCTGACCAGACTCTCTGCTTGGCAGGGAGCCTGCTTTCCCCCAACCCCTGCTTTCCCCGCCTGCCTCTCTGCCTGCTTTGATGCCTGTCAAATAAATAAATAAAATCTTAAAAAAACCTTTTCTCATAGAGTTCACTCTTGGTATAGTATCTTATGCATTTTGACAACTATGTAGCGATATATATCTAAAATATCATACATATCATTCAGAACATTTTCACTGGCCTAAAAATCCTCTGTGCTCTGCCTGTTCATCCTCCTCCTCTCCTAACTGCTACAAACCGCTGACCTTTATACCATTTGCATAGCTCTGCCTTTTCTAGAAGCCCATATAGTTGGAACCTTGCAACATGAAGCTTTTTCAAATTGACTTCTTTCACTTATTATGATGGATTTTAAGTTTGTTCCATGTCTTTTCATTGCTTGATAGCCATTTCTCTTTATCGCTGAATCATATCCCATTGTTTCAATGGACCACAGTTTATCTATCCATTCTCCTCCTGAAGGACATCTTGGTTACTTCCAACTCTTGGCACTTATGGGTAAAGCTGTTACAAACACAGGTTTATATGCAGGATTCTGTGTACACAAAGTTTTCGCTCTTTTGGATGAGTACCAAGGAGCACGATTGCTGGATCATATGGTAAGAATATGTTTAGTTTTGTAAGAAACTGCCCAACTGTCTTCCAAAGTGGTAGCACCATTTTGGTGTTCTCACCAGAATGAATGAGAGTTTCTCTTGTTCCTCATCGTCAAAAGCATTTTATGTTGTCAGTATTTTGGATTTTAGCCACTCTAATAGATGTGTAGTGATATAACATAGTTTTATTTATTTATTTATTTATTTATTTTTAAAAAGATTTTATTTATTTATTTGACAGAGAGAGATCACAAGAAGACGGAGAGGCAGTCAGAGAGAGAGAGAAAGGGAAGCAGGCTCCTGCTGAGCAGAGAGCCCAACGTGGAACTCGATCCCAGGACCCTGAGATCATGACCTGAGCCAAAGGCAGCGGCTTAACCCACTGAGCCATCCAGGCGCCCCCCTTTGTTCTTTTAATTTACAATTCCTTAATTAGACATGCTGTGGATCATCACAGCACCTTTTCATATCATTATAGCCATCTCAATATCTACTTCAGTGAGGTGTCTGTTCCAGTCCTTGCCAATGTTTCAATCAGGTCATTCATTTTGTTGTGTTTGAGTTAATAAATAAATACATAATAATAATAAATAAATCAATAATAAATAAATGAATGAATTTATTATATATATTATATATGTTATATATGTTACATATAGTATATTATATATATTATTATATATGAAATGATAATTTATTAAAAATAAATTGACTAATGAGGCCAAGAATTCAGAATCACAAATACTTCAGAACTAATAATAACTGCCTTCACTTGATGTTATTCTATAAGATAAATCCTACGATCAAGTTTCAATTTTAAATTCTTACAATTTTAAATTCTTAAATCCTTATGAAGAAGCATCATTTGGAGGAAGCAGTTTTCATAATTTAGCATCCATCAGCCTTTTCTAAAAGATTTTATTTATTTATTGGACACACAGAAGAGAGAGAGAGTGAGAGATCTCAAGTAAGCAGAGAGGCAGGCAAACAGGGAGGGAAGCAGTCTTCCTTTTGAGCAGAGCCCGATGTGGGGCTGGATCCCAGGACCCAGAGACCATGACATGAGATAAAGGCAGAGGCTTAACCCACCACCCACGTGATGAGAGAGCCCCTCAGGTGCCACTCATCCATCAGTCTTAATTGTTTGGAGGAAAATGAGTGGATGAATAATGCCTTAGGGAGCTAATCTCTCTAAAGAGTTTTCAAGTCTTTACCCCTTCAAGGTTTTTGTACAGTTCTGATAGCCTCTAAACATCCAGCTGATTTCTACAGTGACAGGCCTGTTCAAACCTGTCCTTAAACCAGGAATAGAGCTTGAAACATACCAGTCAAGAGCAACTTTGAGTCTTTTAAGGAATTTATCATCATTTCTTTGTTTTTGGTTAATATCTGAAATAGTTCCATATTACACTTGCATAATTTCTCCAGAGCTGACTTTGAAGGAGGCATTAAGTTCCAGCTAGTTCCATATTTTGGCAAGATCTATAATTCTATATAAAAAAAAAACATATTTTAGGGCAACTGGGTGGCTCAATGGGTTAAAATCTCTGCCTTCGGCTCAGGACCCCACACAAAAATAATAATCACAATGAAAACTAAGTTAGCTCTGAAGTCCCAAAGTCGAAAAATTGCCTTGAATCTGTCACTAGAAAGCACCCAAGGCCTCAATCTCTGGGTTCTGGGTGCCATGGAATTGGTAGGAGGCTCTACCTCTCCCCTCTTCTACTCTTCTACTCTTTATATAGCACTTTAATTCTGGCTTAAACCACTTCCTAGTCAGATCAGGTGAAATCATTTTCCTTCCCATACCCTCTATGTATTTCACACCTAGTAATTCTTTTTTTAAAGATCTTATTTACCCATTTGACAGACAGATCACAAGTAGGTAGAGAGGCAGGCAGAGAGAGGGTGGGGGAAGCAGGCTCCCCGCTGCGCAGAAAGCCCGATGTGGGGCTCCATCCCAGGACCCTGAAATCATGACCTGAGCCGTATGCAGAGGCCTAAACCACTGAGACACCCAGGAGCCCCCATATCTGGTAATTTTTAATCAACGTGCATTTGCTGCATCAAATAGTTCCTTCTTATTCAAATATAAGTATATAAATATATTGATCAAGTCACGCGCTTGTCTTAGGAGAATGTCATACCTTTAGTAGCAAACTTGAAATCTTGGCCATTGGTTTGGATTTTGGTTTTGGTTTGATTTGGTTCGCTTTTTGTAATTTTAAAAATCCCTCCAGCCCTTGGCTCTGTCTGACCTGATTGCTTTCAGCTGTTTCTGCAACAAAATTGTCCCAGCAGCGAAACCTCTCATATTTACAGTGGCGCCCCCTTCTGACACTTTGTTAATAAAAAGCTTTTTTTTTTTTTTTTTTGGCTATGGTAAATGTGGTACAACAATGAGGTATTTCAAAGAGGTGAACCACAGATAAATTTCTCTAAGGGTGGGGTGAGGGTTACTCAAAAGGGAACTTGACAAGGCTTTTGAAGATATCGACAATCATTATAACATAACGTGACTGATTGTTACCGTGCTCTTAACGGGGCAAACACTTGTTGGCTTCCAAGATAGACTAATATAGTTGAGATGGTTCTAGCGGCCTTCTAGCACAGGGTCTCATGAGGCAGGGATTCTAGCCACTGGCTGTGCAAGGCATGAGGCCTGTTAGTGATTCTATTTTTTCCTCTGCAGAATGGGTCTTTCTACATTCCGGGTCCTTTCTACCCCAATAAATAATGCGGCGATTCTCTCAGTGAGTTGTACTTTTGGTTTAAACAGCCAACTGTCTCTTAAAAAGGACATTTGTTTAAGCTCCTTTGAAAAAAAAAAGTCCTTTCAAAAAAATCTTTTTTTTTTATTTTTTTTTTTAATCCCATATGTTTACTCTGATCGTGGAACTTTGTCATTTTGACCTTCTCTGCTGATTAAAATATTCTCTCCAAAATGTCCGTTATTTGCAGGTACTTGCACTGTAGACCTTCTTTACATCTTTTTTAAAAAATCCATTCACGATTCTTAGTGAAAATCTAGGGAATCTGAAAGACTACTATTTGCTATTCATCAAACAGTTACTGTCTCCACTAAGTGACAGGGTTTCAGAGAACTTGAGCTCACAAGAGATGTAACCTTGTTTCCACATTCTGCTACCATGTTTATTTCTATGTTACTCAGAGGAGCCTTCTTTGTAGAAACATATTATCCAATCTTTTATATAAAGCTGAATTTAAATTCTGTCCCTTCATTCCCCACAAAGCTTAGGAAGCCAAGCAAATTTTGTTCTATTTTTTAAAAGCCCCTAGATGGCATTTTTTTAATGTTGCATTTGTGAGTTTTCATCACTCTTTATGTTACTTCTACTTCACAGATAAACAATTGCTAATGACAATGTGAACTTCCTACAAAGGTGCAATCAAAATCCCTAGGTACACATTCCTGAAGTTCTTCGTTCCCTTTAAACATTATTTCTCTCTTGATATGCATTCTTGTTTTGTATTATATTGCATTATAAAGATTTTTTTTAACAGACTGCATTTTTTAGAGTAGTTTGGGGATCAAAGTAAAATTCCCTTTCCCCACATACACACAGCCTTCCCCATTATCAACACCCTGTACCACAGTGAAATTTTTCACGCTCACTGACCCTACACTGACACATCATTATCACCCCAAAGTCCACAGTTTACATTAGAGTTCACTCTCGGTTGGGCACCAGGGTGGCTCAGTGGGTTAAGGCTTCTGCCTTCGGCTCAGGTCATAATCTCACGGTCCTGGCATGGAGCCCCAGACCAGACTCTCTGCTTGGCAGGGAGCCTGCTTTCCCCCAACCCCTGCTTTCCCCGCCTGCCTCTCTGCCTGCTTTGATGCCTGTCAAATAAATAAATAAAATCTTAAAAAAACCTTTTCTCATAGAGTTCACTCTTGGTATAGTATCTTATGCACTTTGACAACTATGTAGCGATATATATCTAAAATATCATACATATCATACAGAACATTTTCACTGGCCTAAAAATCCTCTGTGCTCTGCCTGTTCATCCTCCTCCTCTCCTAACTGCTACAAACCGCTGACCTTTATACCATTTGCATAGCTCTGCCTTTTCTAGAAGCTCATATAGTTGGAACCTTGCAACATGAAGCTTTTTCAAATTGACTTCTTTCACTTATTATGATGGATTTTAAGTTTGTTCCATGTCTTTTCATTGCTTGATAGCCATTTCTCTTTATCGCTGAATCATATCCCATTGTTTCAATGGACCACAGTTTATCTATCCATTCTCCTCCTGAAGGACATCTTGGTTACTTCCAACTCTTGGCACTTATGGGTAAAGCTGTTACAAACACAGGTTTATATGCAGGATTCTGTGTACACAAAGTTTTCGCTCTTTTGGATGAGTACCAAGGAGCACGATTGCTGGATCATATGGTAAGAATATGTTTAGTTTTGTAAGAAACTGCCCAACTGTCTTCCAAAGTGGTAGCACCATTTTGGTGTTCTCACCAGAATGAATGAGAGTTTCTCTTGTTCCTCATCGTCAAAAGCATTTTATGTTGTCAGTATTTTGGATTTTAGCCACTCTAATAGATGTGTAGTGATATAACATAGTTTTATTTATTTATTTATTTATTTATTTTTAAAAAGATTTTATTTATTTATTTGACAGAGAGAGATCACAAGAAGACGGAGAGGCAGTCAGAGAGAGAGAGAAAGGGAAGCAGGCTCCTGCTGAGCAGAGAGCCCAACGTGGAACTCGATCTCAGGACCCTGAGATCATGACCTGAGCCAAAGGCAGCAGCTTAACCCACTGAGCCATCCAGGCGCCCCTCTTTGTTCTTTTAATTTACAATTCCTTAATTAGACATGCTGTGGATCATCACAGCATCTTTTCATATCATTATAGCCATCTCAATATCTACTTCAGTGAGGTGTCTGTTCCAGTCCTTGCCAATGTTTCAATCAGGTCATTCATTTTGTTGTGTTTGAGTTAATAAATAAATACATAATAATAATAAATAAATCAATAATAAATAAATGAATGAATTTATTATAAATATTATATATGTTATATATGTTACATATAGTATATTATATATATTATTATATATGAAATGATAATTTATTAAAAATAAATTGACTAATGAGGCCAAGAATTCAGAATCACAAATACTTCAGAACTAATAATAACTGCCTTCACTTGATGTTATTCTATAAGATAAATCCTACGATCAAGTTTCAATTTTAAATTCTTACAATTTTAAATTCTTAAATCCTTATGAAGAAGCATCATTTGGAGGGAGCAGTTTTCATAATTTAGCATCCATCAGCCTTTTCTAAAAGATTTTATTTATTTATTGGACACACAGAAGAGAGAGAGAGTGAGAGATCTCAAGTAAGCAGAGAGGCAGGCAAACAGGGAGGGAAGCAGTCTTCCTTTTGAGCAGAGCCCGATGTGGGGCTGGATCCCAGGACCCAGAGACCATGACTTGAGATAAAGGCAGAGGCTTAACCCACCACCCACGTGATGAGAGAGCCCCTCAGGTGCCACTCATCCATCAGTCTTAATTGTTTGGAGGAAAATGTGTGGATGAATAATGCCTTAGGGAGCTAATCTCTCTAAAGAATTTTCACGTCTTTACCCCTTCAAGGTTTTTGTACAGTTCTGATAGCCTCTAAACATCCAGCTGATTTCTACAGTGACAGGCCTGTTCAAACCTGTCCTCAAACCAGGAATAGAGCTTGAAACATACCAGTCAAGAGCAACTTTGAGTCTTTTAAGGAATTTATCATCATTTCTTTGTTTTTGGTTAATATCTGAAATAGTTCCATATTGCACTTGCTTAATTTCTCCAGAGCTGACTTTGAAGGAGGCATTCAGTTCCAGCTAGTTCCATATTTTGGCAAGATCTATAATTCTATATAAAAAAAACATATTTTAGGGCAACTGGGTGGCTCAATGGGTTAAAATCTCTGCCTTCGGCTCAGGACCCCACACAAAAATAATAATCACAAATGAAAACTAAGTTAGCTCTGAAGTCCCAAAGTCGAAAAATTGCCTTGAATCTGTCACTTGAAAGGACCCAAGGCCTCAATCTCTGGGTTCTGGGTGCCATGGAATTGGCAGGAGGCTCTGACCCCCTCCCCTCTTCTACTCTTCTACTCTTTATATAGCACTTTAATTCCGGCTTCAACCACTTCCTAGTCAGATCAGGTGAAATCATTTTCCTTCCCACACCCTCGATGTATTTCACACCTAGTAATTCTTTTTTTAAAGATCTTATTTACCCATTTGACAGACAGATCACAAGTAGGTAGAGAGGCAGGCAGAGAGAGGGTGGGGGAAGCAGGCTCCCCGCTGAGCAGAAAGCCCGATGTGGGGCTCCATATCAGGACCCTGAAATCATGACCTGAGCGGAAGGCAGAGGCCTAAACCACTGAGACACCCAGGAGCCCCCATATCTGGTAATTTTTAATCAACGTGCATTTGCTGCATCAAATAGTTCCTTCTTCTTCAAATATAAGTATATAAATATATTGATCAAGTCACACGCTTGTCTTAGGAGAATGTCATACCTTTAGTAGCAAACTTGAAATCTTGGCCATTGGTTTTGATTTTGGTTTTGGTTTGATTTGGTTCGCTTTTTGTAATTTTAAAAATCCCTCCAGCCCTTGGCTCTGTCTGACCTGATTGCTTTCAGCTGTTTCTGCCACAAAATTGTCCCAGCAGCGAAACCTCTCATGTTTACAGTGGCGCCCCCTTCTGACACTTTGTTAATAAAAAGCTTTTTTTTTTTTTTTTTTTGGCTATGGTAAATGTGGTACAACAATGAGGTATTTCAAAGAGGTGAACCACAGATAAATTTCTCTAAGGGTGGGGTGAGGGTTACTCAAAAGGGAACTTGACAAGGCTTTTGAAGATATCGACAATCATTATAACATAACGTGACTGATTGTTACTGTGCTCTTAACGGGGCAATCACTTGTTGGCTTCCAAGATAGACTAATATAGTTGAGATGGTTCTAGCGGCCTTCTAGCACAGGGTCTCATGAGGCAGGGATTCTAGCCACTGGCTGTGCAAGGCATGAGGCCTGTTAATGATTCTATTTTTTCCTCTGCAGAATGGGTCTTTCTACATTCCGGGTCCTTTCTACCCCAATAAATAATGCGGCGATTCTCTCAGTGAGTTGTACTTTTGGTTTAAACAGCCAACTGTCTCTTAAAAAGGACATTTGTTTAAGCTCCTTTAAAAAAAAAAAGTCCTTTCAAAAAATTCTTTTTTTTTTTATTTTTAATTTTTAATCCCATATGTTTACTCTGATCGTGGAACTTTGTCATTTTGACCTTCTCTGCTGATTAAAATATTCTCTCCAAAATGTCCGTTATTTGCAGGTACTTGCACTGTAGACCTTCTTTACATCTTTTTTAAAAAATCCATTCACGATTCTTAGTGAAAATCTAGGGAATCTGAAAGACTACCATTTGCTATTCATCGAACAGTTACTGTCTCCACTAAGTGACAGGGTTTCAGAGAACTTGAGCTCACAAGAGATGTAACCTTTTTTCCACTTTCTGCTACCATGTTTATTTCTATGTTACTCAGAGGAGCCTTCTTTGTAGAAACATATTATCCAATCTTTTATATAAAGCTGAATTTAAATTCTGTCCCTTCATTCCCCACAAAGCTTAGGAAGCCAAGCAAATTTTGTTCTATTTTTTAAAAGCCACTAGATGGCATTTTTTTAATGTTGCATTTGTGAGTTTTCATCACTCTTTATGTTACTTCTACTTCACAGATAAACAATTGCTAATGACAATGTGAACTTCCTACAAAGGTGCAATCAAAATCCCTAGGTACACATTACTGAAGTTCTTCGTTCCCTTTAAACATTATTTCTCTCTTGATATGCATTCTTGTTTTGTATTATATTGCATTATAAAGATTTTTTTTAACAGACTGCATTTTTTAGAGTAGTTTGGGGATCAAAGTAAAATTCCCTTTCCCCACATACACACAGCCTTCCCCATTATCAACACCCTGTACCACGGTGAAATTTTTCACGCTCACTGACCCTACACTGACACATCATTATCACCCCAAAGTCCACAGTTTACATTAGAGTTCACTCTCGGTTGGGCACCAGGGTGGCTCAGTGGGTTAAGGCTTCTGCCTTCGGTTCAGGTCATAATCTCACGGTCCTGGCATGGAGCCCCTGAACAGACTCTCCGCTTGGCAGGGAGCCTGCGTTCCCCCAACCCCTGCTTTCCCCGCCTGCCTCTCTGCCTGCTTTGATGCCTGTCAAATAAATAAATAAAATCTTAAAAAAAACCTTTTCTCATAGAGTTCACTCTTGGTATAGTATCATATGCATTTTGACAACTATGTAGCGATATATATCTAAAATATCATACATATCATTCAGAACATTTTCACTGGCCTAAAAATCCTCTGTGCTCTGCCTGTTCATCCTCCTCCTCTCCTAACTGCTACAAACCGCTGACCTTTATACCATTTGCATAGCTCTGCCTTTTCTAGAAGCTCATATAGTTGGAACCTTGCAACATGAAGCTTTTTCAAATTGACTTCTTTCACTTATTATGATGGATTTTAAGTTTGTTCCATGTCTTTTCATTGCTTGATAGCCATTTCTCTTTATCGCTGAATCATATCCCATTGTTTCAATGGACCACAGCTTATCTATCCATTCTCCTCCAGAAGGACATCTTGGTTACTTCCAACTCTTGGCACTTATGGGTAAAGCTGTTACAAACACAGGTTTATATGCAGGATTCTGTGTACACAAATTTTTGCTCTTTTGCGTGAGTACCAAGGAGCACGATTGCTGGATCATATGGTAAGAATATGTTTAGTTTTGTAAGAAACTGCCCAACTGTCTTCCAAAGTGGTAGCACCATTTTGGTGTTCTCACCAGAATGAATGAGAGTTTCTCTTGTTCCTCATCATCAAAAGCATTTTATGTTGTCAGTATTTTGGATTTTAGCCACTCTAATAGATGTGTAGTGATATAACATAGTTTTATTTATTTATTTATTTATTTATTTTTAAAAAGATTTTATTTATTTATTTGACAGAGAGAGATTAAAAGAAGACGGAGAGGCAGTCAGAGAGAGAGAGAAAGGGAAGCAGGCTCCTGCTGAGCAGAGAGCCCAACGTGGAACTCGATCCCAGGACCCTGAGATCATGACCTGAGCCAAAGGCAGCGGCTTAACCCACTGAGCCATCCAGGCGCCCCTCTTTGTTCTTTTAATTTACAATTCCTTAATTAGACATGCTGTGGATCATCACAGCATCTTTTCATATCATTATAGCCATCTCAATATCTACTTCAGTGAGGTGTCTGTTCCAGTCCTTGCCAATGTTTCAATCAGGTCATTCATTTTGTTGTGTTTGAGTTAATAAATAAATACATAATAATAATAAATAAATCAATAATAAATAAATGAATGAATTTATTATAAATATTATATATGTTATATATGTTACATATAGTATATTATATATATTATTATATATGAAATGATAATTTATTAAAAATAAATTGACTAATGAGGCCAAGAATTCAGAATCACAAATACTTCAGAACTAATAATAACTGCCTTCACTTGATGTTATTCTATAAGATAAATCCTACGATCAAGTTTCAATTTTAAATTCTTACAATTTTAAATTCTTAAATCCTTATGAAGAAGCATCATTTGGAGGGAGCAGTTTTCATAATTTAGCATCCATCAGCCTTTTCTAAAAGATTTTATTTATTTATTGGACACACAGAAGAGAGAGAGAGTGAGAGATCTCAAGTAAGCAGAGAGGCAGGCAAACAGGGAGGGAAGCAGTCTTCCTTTTGAGCAGAGCCCGATGTGGGGCTGGATCCCAGGACCCAGAGACCATGACTTGAGATAAAGGCAGAGGCTTAACCCACCACCCACGTGATGAGAGAGCCCCTCAGGTGCCACTCATCCATCAGTCTTAATTGTTTGGAGGAAAATGTGTGGATGAATAATGCCTTAGGGAGCTAATCTCTCTAAAGAATTTTCACGTCTTTACCCCTTCAAGGTTTTTGTACAGTTCTGATAGCCTCTAAACATCCAGCTGATTTCTACAGTGACAGGCCTGTTCAAACCTGTCCTCAAACCAGGAATAGAGCTTGAAACATACCAGTCAAGAGCAACTTTGAGTCTTTTAAGGAATTTATCATCATTTCTTTGTTTTTGGTTAATATCTGAAATAGTTCCATATTGCACTTGCTTAATTTCTCCAGAGCTGACTTTGAAGGAGGCATTCAGTTCCAGCTAGTTCCATATTTTGGCAAGATCTATAATTCTATATAAAAAAAACATATTTTAGGGCAACTGGGTGGCTCAATGGGTTAAAATCTCTGCCTTCGGCTCAGGACCCCACACAAAAATAATAATCACAAATGAAAACTAAGTTAGCTCTGAAGTCCCAAAGTCGAAAAATTGCCTTGAATCTGTCACTAGAAAGCACCCAAGGCCTCAATCTCTGGGTTCTGGGTGCCATGGAATTGGCAGGAGGCTCTGAACCCTCCCCTCTTCTACTCTTCTACTCTTTATATAGCACTTTAATTCCGGCTTCAACCACTTCCTAGTCAGATCAGGTGAAATCATTTTCCTTCCCACACCCTCGATGTATTTCACACCTAGTAATTCTTTTTTTAAAGATCTTATTTACCCATTTGACAGACAGATCACAACTAGGTAGAGAGGCAGGCAGAGAGAGGGTGGGGGAAGCAGGCTCCCCGCTGCGTAGAGAGCCCGATGTGGCGCTCCATTCCAGGACCCTGAAATCATGACCTGAGCCGAAGGCAGAGGCCTAAACCACTGAGACACCTAGGAGCCCCCTATCTGGTAATTTTTAATCAACGTGCATTTGCTGCATCAAATAGTTCCTTCTTCTTCAAATATAAGTATATAAATATATTGATCAAGTCACGCGCTTGTCTTAGGAGAATGTCATACCTTTAGTAGCAAACTTGAAATCTTGGAAATTGGTTTGGATTTTGGTTTTGGTTTGATTTGGTTCGGTTTTTGTAATTTTAAAAATCCCTCCAGCCCTTGGCTCTGTCTGACCTGATTGCTTTCAGCTGTTTCTGCAACAAAATTGTCCCAGCAGCGAAACCTCTCATGTTTCCAGTGGCGCCCCCTTCTGACACTTTGTTAATAAAAAGCTTTTTTTTTTTTTTTTTTTTTTGGCTATGGTAAATGTGGTACAACAATGAGGTATTTCAAAGAGGTGAACCACAGATAAATTTCTCTAAGGGTGGGGTGAGGGTTACTCAAAAGGGAACTTGACAAGGCTTTTGAAGATATCGACAATCATTATAACATAACGTGACTGATTGTTACTGTGCTCTTAACGGGGCAAACACTTGTTGGCTTCCAAGATAGACTAATATAGTTGAGATGGTTCTAGCGGCCTTCTAGCACAGGGTCTCATGAGGCAGGGATTCTAGCCACTGGCTGTGCAAGGCATGAGGCCTGTTAATGATTCTATTTTTTCCTCTGCAGAATGGGTCTTTCTACATTCCGGGTCCTTTCTACCCCAATAAATAATGCGGCGATTCTCTCAGTGAGTTGTACTTTTGGTTTAAACAGCCAACTGTCTCTTAAAAAGGACATTTGTTTAAGCTCCTTTAAAAAAAAAAAAGTCCTTTAAAAAAAATCTTTTTTTTTTTATTTTTTATTTTTAATCCCATATGTTTACTCTGATCGTGGATCTTTGTCATTTTGACCTTCTCTGCTGATTAAAATATTCTCTCCAAAATGTCCGTTATTTGCAGGTACTTGCACTGTAGACCTTCTTTACATCTTTTTTAAAAAATCCATTCACGATTCTTAGTGAAAATCTAGGGAATCTGAAAGACTACCATTTGCTATTCATCGAACAGTTACTGTCTCCACTAAGTGACAGGGTTTCAGAGAACTTGAGCTCACAAGAGATGTAACCTTTTTTCCACTTTCTGCTACCATGTTTATTTCTATGTTACTCAGAGGAGCCTTCTTTGTAGAAACATATTATCCAATCTTTTATATAAAGCTGAATTTAAATTCTGTCCCTTCATTCCCCACAAAGCTTAGGAAGCCAAGCAAATTTTGTTCTATTTTTTAAAAGCCACTAGATGGCATTTTTTTAATGTTGCATTTGTGAGTTTTCATCACTCTTTATGTTACTTCTACTTCACAGATAAACAATTGCTAATGACAATGTGAACTTCCTACAAAGGTGCAATCAAAATCCCTAGGTACACATTCCTGAAGTTCTTCGTTCCCTTTAAACATTATTTCTCTCTTGATATGCATTCTTGTTTTGTATTATATTGCATTATAAAGATTTTTTTTAACAGACTGCATTTTTTAGAGTAGTTTGGGGATCAAAGTAAAATTCCCTTTCCCCACATACACACAGCCTTCCCCATTATCAATACCCTGTACCACGGTGAAATTTTTCACGCTCACTGACCCTACACTGACACATCATTATCACCCCAAAGTCCACAGTTTACATTAGAGTTCACTCTCGGTTGGGCACCAGGGTGGCTCAGTGGGTTAAGGCTTCTGCCTTCGACTCAGGTCATAATCTCACGGTCCTGGCATCGAGCCCCAGACCAGACTCTCTGCTTGGCAGGGAGCCTGCGTTCCCCCAACCCCTGCTTTCCCCGCCTGCCTCTCTGCCTGCTTTGATGCCTGTCAAATAAATAAATAAAATCTTAAAAAAACCTTTTCTCATAGAGTTCACTCTTGGTATAGTATCATATGCATTTTGACAACTATGTAGCGATATATATCTAAAATATCATACATATCATACAGAACATTTTCACTGGCCTAAAAATCCTCTGTGCACTGCCTGTTCATCCTCCTCCTCTCCTAACTGCTACAAACCGCTGACCTTTATACCATTTGCATAGCCCTGCCTTTTCTAGAAGCTCATATAGTTGGAACCTTGCAACATGAAGCTTTTCAAATTGACTTCTTTCACTTATTATGATGGATTTTAAGTTTGTTCCATGTCTTTTCATTGCTTGATAGCCATTTCTCTTTATCGCTGAATCATATCCCATTGTTTCAATGGACCACAGTTTATCTATCCATTCTCCTCCTGAAGGACATCTTGGTTACTTCCAACTCTTGGCACTTATGGGTAAAGCTGTTACTAACACAGGTTTATATGCAGGATTCTGTGTACACAAAGTTTTCACTCTTTTGGATGAGTACCAAGGAGCACGATTGCTGGATCATATGGTAAGAATATGTTTAGTTTTGTAAGAAACTGCCCAACTGTCTTCCAAAGTGGTAGCACCATTTTGGTGTTCTCACCAGAATGAATGAGAGTTTCTCTTGTTCCTCATCGTCAAAAGCATTTTATGTTGTCAGTATTTTGGATTTTAGCCACTCTAATAGATGTGTAGTGATATAACATAGTTTTATTTATTTATTTATTTATTTATTTATTTATTTATTTTTAAAAAGATTTTATTTATTTATTTGACAGAGAGAGTTCACAAGAAGACGGAGAGGCAGTCAGAGAGAGAGAGAAAGGGAAGTAGGCTCCTGCTGAGCAGAGAGCCCAACGTGGAACTCGATCCCAGGACCCTGAGATCATGACCTGAGCCAAAGGCAGCGGCTTAACCCACTGAGCCATCCAGGCGCCCCTCTTTGTTCTTTTAATTTACAATTCCTTAATTAGACATGCTGTGGATCATCACAGCATCTTTTCATATCATTATAGCCATCTCAATATCTACTTCAGTGAGGTGTCTGTTCCAGTCCTTGCCAATGTTTCAATCAGGTCATTCATTTTGTTGTGTTTGAGTTAATAAATAAATACATAATAATAATAAATAAATCAATAATAAATAAATGAATGAATTTATTATATATATTATATATGTTATATATGTTACATATAGTATATTATATATATTATTATATATGAAATGATAATTTATTAAAAATAAATTGACTGAGGCCAAGAATTCAGAATCACAAATACTTCAGAACTAATAATAACTGCCTTCACTTGATGTTATTCTATAAGATAAATCCTACGATCAAGTTTCAATTTTAAATTCTTACAATTTTAAATTCTTAAATCCTTATGAAGAAGCATCATTTGGAGGGAGCAGTTTTCATAATTTAGCATCCATCAGCCTTTTCTAAAAGATTTTATTTATTTATTGGACACACAGAAGAGAGAGAGAGTGAGAGATCTCAAGTAAGCAGAGAGGCAGGCAAACAGGGAGGGAAGCAGTCTTCCTTTTGAGCAGAGCCCGATGTGGGGCTGGATCCCAGGGCCCAGAGACCATGACTTGAGATAAAGGCAGAGGCTTAACCCAGCACCCACGTGATGAGAGAGCCCCTCAGGTGCCACTCATCCATCAGTCTTAATTGTTTGGAGGAAAATGTGTGGATGAATAATGCCTTAGGGAGCTAATCTCTCTAAAGAATTTTCACGTCTTTACCCCTTCAAGGTTTTTGTACAGTTCTGATAGCCTCTAAACATCCAGCTGATTTCTACAGTGACAGGCCTGTTCAAACCTGTCCTCAAACCAGGAATAGAGCTTGAAACATACCAGTCAAGAGCAACTTTGATTCTTTTAAGGAATTTATCTTCATTTCTTTGTTTTTGGTTAATATCTGAAATAGTTCCATATTACACTTGCATAATTTCTCCAGAGCTGACTTTGAAGGAGGCATTCAGTTCCAGCTAGTTCCATATTTTGGCAAGATCTATAATTCTATATAAAAAAAACATATTTTAGGGCAACTGGGTGGCTCAATGGGTTAAAATCTCTGCCTTCGGCTCAGGACCCCACACAAAAATAATAATCACAAATGAAAACTAAGTTAGCTCTGAAGTCCCAAAGTCGAAAAATTGCCTTGAATCTGTCACTAGAAAGCACCCAAGGCCTCAATCTCTGGGTTCTGGGTGCCATGGAATTGGCAGGAGGCTCTGACCCCCTCCCCTCTTCTACTCTTCTACTCTTTATATAGCACTTTAATTCCTGCTTCAACCACTTCCTAGTCAGATCAGGTGAAATCATTTTCCTTCCCATACCCTCGATGTATTTCACACCTAGTAATTCTTTTTTTAAAGATCTTATTTACCCATTTGACAGACAGATCACAAGTAGGTAGAGAGGCAGGCAGAGAGAGGGTGGGGGAAGCAGGCTCCCCGCTGCGCAGAGAGCCCGATGTGGGGCTCCATCCCAGGACCCTGAAATCATGACCTGAGCCGAAGGCAGAGGCCTAAACCACTGAGACACCCAGGAGCCCCCATATCTGGTAATTTTTAATCAACGTGCATTTGCTGCATCAAATAGTTCCTTCTTCTTCAAATATAAGTATATAAATATATTGATCAAGTCACGCGCTTGTCTTAGGAGAATGTCATACCTTTAGTAGCAAACTTGAAATCTTGGCCATTGGTTTTGATTTTGGTTTTGGTTTGATTTGGTTCGGTTTTTGTAATTTTAAAAATCCCTCCAGCCCTTGGCTCTGTCTGACCTGATTGCTTTCAGCTGTTTCTGCAACAAAATTGTCCCAGCAGCGAAACCTCTCATGTTTCTAGTGGCGCCCCCTTCTGACACTTTGTTAATAAAAAGCTTTTTTTTTTTTTTTTTTTTGGCTATGGTAAATGTGGTACAACAATGAGGTATTTCAAAGAGGTGAACCACAGATAAATTTCTCTAAGGGTGGGGTGAGGGTTACTCAAAAGGGAACTTGACAAGGCTTTTGAAGATATCGACAATCATTATAACATAACGTGACTGATTGTTACTGTGCTCTTAACGGGGCAAACACTTGTTGGCTTCCAAGATAGACTAATATAGTTGAGATGGTTCTAGCGGCCTTCTAGCACAGGGTCTCATGAGGCAGGGATTCTAGCCACTGGCTGTGCAAGGCATGAGGCCTGTTAATGATTCTATTTTTTCCTCTGCAGAATGGGTCTTTCTACATTCCGGGTCCTTTCTACCCCAATAAATAATGCGGCGATTCTCTCAGTGAGTTGTACTTTTGGTTTAAACAGCCAACTGTCTCTTAAAAAGGACATTTGTTTAAGCTCCTTTAAAAAAAAAAAAAGTCCTTTAAAAAAAATCTTTTTTTTTTTATTTTTTATTTTTAATCCCATATGTTTACTCTGATCGTGGATCTTTGTCATTTTGACCTTCTCTGCTGATTAAAATATTCTCTCCAAAATGTCCGTTATTTGCAGGTACTTGCACTGTAGACCTTCTTTACATCTTTTTTAAAAAATCCATTCACGATTCTTAGTGAAAATCTAGGGAATCTGAAAGACTACCATTTGCTATTCATCGAACAGTTACTGTCTCCACTAAGTGACAGGGTTTCAGAGAACTTGAGCTCACAAGAGATGTAACCTTTTTTCCACTTTCTGCTACCATGTTTATTTCTATGTTACTCAGAGGAGCCTTCTTTGTAGAAACATATTATCCAATCTTTTATATAAAGCTGAATTTAAATTCTGTCCCTTCATTCCCCACAAAGCTTAGGAAGCCAAGCAAATTTTGTTCTATTTTTTAAAAGCCACTAGATGGCATTTTTTTAATGTTGCATTTGTGAGTTTTCATCACTCTTTATGTTACTTCTACTTCACAGATAAACAATTGCTAATGACAATGTGAACTTCCTACAAAGGTGCAATCAAAATCCCTAGGTACACATTCCTGAAGTTCTTCGTTCCCTTTAAACATTATTTCTCTCTTGATATGCATTCTTGTTTTGTATTATATTGCATTATAAAGATTTTTTTTAACAGACTGCATTTTTTAGAGTAGTTTGGGGATCAAAGTAAAATTCCCTTTCCCCACATACACACAGCCTTCCCCATTATCAATACCCTGTACCACGGTGAAATTTTTCACGCTCACTGACCCTACACTGACACATCATTATCACCCCAAAGTCCACAGTTTACATTAGAGTTCACTCTCGGTTGGGCACCAGGGTGGCTCAGTGGGTTAAGGCTTCTGCCTTCGACTCAGGTCATAATCTCACGGTCCTGGCATCGAGCCCCAGACCAGACTCTCTGCTTGGCAGGGAGCCTGCGTTCCCCCAACCCCTGCTTTCCCCGCCTGCCTCTCTGCCTGCTTTGATGCCTGTCAAATAAATAAATAAAATCTTAAAAAAACCTTTTCTCATAGAGTTCACTCTTGGTATAGTATCATATGCATTTTGACAACTATGTAGCGATATATATCTAAAATATCATACATATCATACAGAACATTTTCACTGGCCTAAAAATCCTCTGTGCACTGCCTGTTCATCCTCCTCCTCTCCTAACTGCTACAAACCGCTGACCTTTATACCATTTGCATAGCCCTGCCTTTTCTAGAAGCTCATATAGTTGGAACCTTGCAACATGAAGCTTTTCAAATTGACTTCTTTCACTTATTATGATGGATTTTAAGTTTGTTCCATGTCTTTTCATTGCTTGATAGCCATTTCTCTTTATCGCTGAATCATATCCCATTGTTTCAATGGACCACAGTTTATCTATCCATTCTCCTCCTGAAGGACATCTTGGTTACTTCCAACTCTTGGCACTTATGGGTAAAGCTGTTACTAACACAGGTTTATATGCAGGATTCTGTGTACACAAAGTTTTCACTCTTTTGGATGAGTACCAAGGAGCACGATTGCTGGATCATATGGTAAGAATATGTTTAGTTTTGTAAGAAACTGCCCAACTGTCTTCCAAAGTGGTAGCACCATTTTGGTGTTCTCACCAGAATGAATGAGAGTTTCTCTTGTTCCTCATCGTCAAAAGCATTTTATGTTGTCAGTATTTTGGATTTTAGCCACTCTAATAGATGTGTAGTGATATAACATAGTTTTATTTATTTATTTATTTATTTATTTATTTATTTATTTTTAAAAAGATTTTATTTATTTATTTGACAGAGAGAGTTCACAAGAAGACGGAGAGGCAGTCAGAGAGAGAGAGAAAGGGAAGCAGGCTCCTGCTGAGCAGAGAGCCCAACGTGGAACTCGATCCCAGGACCCTGAGATCATGACCTGAGCCAAAGGCAGCGGCTTAACCCACTGAGCCATCCAGGCGCCCCTCTTTGTTCTTTTAATTTACAATTCCTTAATTAGACATGCTGTGGATCATCACAGCATCTTTTCATATCATTATAGCCATCTCAATATCTACTTCAGTGAGGTGTCTGTTCCAGTCCTTGCCAATGTTTCAATCAGGTCATTCATTTTGTTGTGTTTGAGTTAATAAATAAATACATAATAATAATAAATAAATCAATAATAAATAAATGAATGAATTTATTATATATATTATATATGTTATATATGTTACATATAGTATATTATATATATTATTATATATGAAATGATAATTTATTAAAAATAAATTGACTGAGGCCAAGAATTCAGAATCACAAATACTTCAGAACTAATAATAACTGCCTTCACTTGATGTTATTCTATAAGATAAATCCTACGATCAAGTTTCAATTTTAAATTCTTACAATTTTAAATTCTTAAATCCTTATGAAGAAGCATCATTTGGAGGGAGCAGTTTTCATAATTTAGCATCCATCAGCCTTTTCTAAAAGATTTTATTTATTTATTGGACACACAGAAGAGAGAGAGAGTGAGAGATCTCAAGTAAGCAGAGAGGCAGGCAAACAGGGAGGGAAGCAGTCTTCCTTTTGAGCAGAGCCCGATGTGGGGCTGGATCCCAGGGCCCAGAGACCATGACTTGAGATAAAGGCAGAGGCTTAACCCAGCACCCACGTGATGAGAGAGCCCCTCAGGTGCCACTCATCCATCAGTCTTAATTGTTTGGAGGAAAATGTGTGGATGAATAATGCCTTAGGGAGCTAATCTCTCTAAAGAATTTTCACGTCTTTACCCCTTCAAGGTTTTTGTACAGTTCTGATAGCCTCTAAACATCCAGCTGATTTCTACAGTGACAGGCCTGTTCAAACCTGTCCTCAAACCAGGAATAGAGCTTGAAACATACCAGTCAAGAGCAACTTTGATTCTTTTAAGGAATTTATCTTCATTTCTTTGTTTTTGGTTAATATCTGAAATAGTTCCATATTACACTTGCATAATTTCTCCAGAGCTGACTTTGAAGGAGGCATTCAGTTCCAGCTAGTTCCATATTTTGGCAAGATCTATAATTCTATATAAAAAAAACATATTTTAGGGCAACTGGGTGGCTCAATGGGTTAAAATCTCTGCCTTCGGCTCAGGACCCCACACAAAAATAATAATCACAAATGAAAACTAAGTTAGCTCTGAAGTCCCAAAGTCGAAAAATTGCCTTGAATCTGTCACTAGAAAGCACCCAAGGCCTCAATCTCTGGGTTCTGGGTGCCATGGAATTGGCAGGAGGCTCTGACCCCCTCCCCTCTTCTACTCTTCTACTCTTTATATAGCACTTTAATTCCTGCTTCAACCACTTCCTAGTCAGATCAGGTGAAATCATTTTCCTTCCCATACCCTCGATGTATTTCACACCTAGTAATTCTTTTTTTAAAGATCTTATTTACCCATTTGACAGACAGATCACAAGTAGGTAGAGAGGCAGGCAGAGAGAGGGTGGGGGAAGCAGGCTCCCCGCTGCGCAGAGAGCCCGATGTGGGGCTCCATCCCAGGACCCTGAAATCATGACCTGAGCCGAAGGCAGAGGCCTAAACCACTGAGACACCCAGGAGCCCCCATATCTGGTAATTTTTAATCAACGTGCATTTGCTGCATCAAATAGTTCCTTCTTCTTCAAATATAAGTATATAAATATATTGATCAAGTCACGCGCTTGTCTTAGGAGAATGTCATACCTTTAGTAGCAAACTTGAAATCTTGGCCATTGGTTTTGATTTTGGTTTTGGTTTGATTTGGTTCGGTTTTTGTAATTTTAAAAATCCCTCCAGCCCTTGGCTCTGTCTGACCTGATTGCTTTCAGCTGTTTCTGCAACAAAATTGTCCCAGCAGCGAAACCTCTCATGTTTCTAGTGGCGCCCCCTTCTGACACTTTGTTAATAAAAAGCTTTTTTTTTTTTTTTTTTTTTTGGCTATGGTAAATGTGGTACAACAATGAGGTATTTCAAAGAGGTGAACCACAGATAAATTTCTCTAAGGGTGGGGTGAGGGTTACTCAAAAGGGAACTTGACAAGGCTTTTGAAGATATCGACAATCATTATAACATAACGTGACTGATTGTTACTGTGCTCTTAACGGGGCAAACACTTGTTGGCTTCCAAGATAGACTAATATAGTTGAGATGGTTCTAGCGGCCTTCTAGCACAGGGTCTCATGAGGCAGGGATTCTAGCCACTGGCTGTGCAAGGCATGAGGCCTGTTAATGATTCTATTTTTTCCTCTGCAGAATGGGTCTTTCTACATTCCGGGTCCTTTCTACCCCAATAAATAATGCGGCGATTCTCTCAGTGAGTTGTACTTTTGGTTTAAACAGCCAACTGTCTCTTAAAAAGGACATTTGTTTAAGCTCCTTTAAAAAAAAAAAAAGTCCTTTAAAAAAAATCTTTTTTTTTTTATTTTTTATTTTTAATCCCATATGTTTACTCTGATCGTGGATCTTTGTCATTTTGACCTTCTCTGCTGATTAAAATATTCTCTCCAAAATGTCCGTTATTTGCAGGTACTTGCACTGTAGACCTTCTTTACATCTTTTTTAAAAAATCCATTCACGATTCTTAGTGAAAATCTAGGGAATCTGAAAGACTACCATTTGCTATTCATCGAACAGTTACTGTCTCCACTAAGTGACAGGGTTTCAGAGAACTTGAGCTCACAAGAGATGTAACCTTTTTTCCACTTTCTGCTACCATGTTTATTTCTATGTTACTCAGAGGAGCCTTCTTTGTAGAAACATATTATCCAATCTTTTATATAAAGCTGAATTTAAATTCTGTCCCTTCATTCCCCACAAAGCTTAGGAAGCCAAGCAAATTTTGTTCTATTTTTTAAAAGCCACTAGATGGCATTTTTTTAATGTTGCATTTGTGAGTTTTCATCACTCTTTATGTTACTTCTACTTCACAGATAAACAATTGCTAATGACAATGTGAACTTCCTACAAAGGTGCAATCAAAATCCCTAGGTACACATTCCTGAAGTTCTTCGTTCCCTTTAAACATTATTTCTCTCTTGATATGCATTCTTGTTTTGTATTATATTGCATTATAAAGATTTTTTTTAACAGACTGCATTTTTTAGAGTAGTTTGGGGATCAAAGTAAAATTCCCTTTCCCCACATACACACAGCCTTCCCCATTATCAATACCCTGTACCACGGTGAAATTTTTCACGCTCACTGACCCTACACTGACACATCATTATCACCCCAAAGTCCACAGTTTACATTAGAGTTCACTCTCGGTTGGGCACCAGGGTGGCTCAGTGGGTTAAGGCTTCTGCCTTCGACTCAGGTCATAATCTCACGGTCCTGGCATCGAGCCCCAGACCAGACTCTCCGCTTGGCAGGGAGCCTGCGTTCCCCCAACCCCTGCTTTCCCCGCCTGCCTCTCTGCCTGCTTTGATGCCTGTCAAATAAATAAATAAAATCTTAAAAAAACCTTTTCTCATAGAGTTCACTCTTGGTATAGTATCATATGCATTTTGACAACTATGTAGCGATATATATCTAAAATATCATACATATCATACAGAACATTTTCACTGGCCTAAAAATCCTCTGTGCACTGCCTGTTCATCCTCCTCCTCTCCTAACTGCTACAAACCGCTGACCTTTATACCATTTGCATAGCCCTGCCTTTTCTAGAAGCTCATATAGTTGGAACCTTGCAACATGAAGCTTTTCAAATTGACTTCTTTCACTTATTATGATGGATTTTAAGTTTGTTCCATGTCTTTTCATTGCTTGATAGCCATTTCTCTTTATCGCTGAATCATATCCCATTGTTTCAATGGACCACAGTTTATCTATCCATTCTCCTCCTGAAGGACATCTTGGTTACTTCCAACTCTTGGCACTTATGGGTAAAGCTGTTACTAACACAGGTTTATATGCAGGATTCTGTGTACACAAAGTTTTCACTCTTTTGGATGAGTACCAAGGAGCACGATTGCTGGATCATATGGTAAGAATATGTTTAGTTTTGTAAGAAACTGCCCAACTGTCTTCCAAAGTGGTAGCACCATTTTGGTGTTCTCACCAGAATGAATGAGAGTTTCTCTTGTTCCTCATCGTCAAAAGCATTTTATGTTGTCAGTATTTTGGATTTTAGCCACTCTAATAGATGTGTAGTGATATAACATAGTTTTATTTATTTATTTATTTATTTATTTATTTATTTTTAAAAAGATTTTATTTATTTATTTGACAGAGAGAGTTCACAAGAAGACGGAGAGGCAGTCAGAGAGAGAGAGAAAGGGAAGCAGGCTCCTGCTGAGCAGAGAGCCCAACGTGGAACTCGATCCCAGGACCCTGAGATCATGACCTGAGCCAAAGGCAGCGGCTTAACCCACTGAGCCATCCAGGCGCCCCTCTTTGTTCTTTTAATTTACAATTCCTTAATTAGACATGCTGTGGATCATCACAGCATCTTTTCATATCATTATAGCCATCTCAATATCTACTTCAGTGAGGTGTCTGTTCCAGTCCTTGCCAATGTTTCAATCAGGTCATTCATTTTGTTGTGTTTGAGTTAATAAATAAATACATAATAATAATAAATAAATCAATAATAAATAAATGAATGAATTTATTATATATATTATATATGTTATATATGTTACATATAGTATATTATATATATTATTATATATGAAATGATAATTTATTAAAAATAAATTGACTGAGGCCAAGAATTCAGAATCACAAATACTTCAGAACTAATAATAACTGCCTTCACTTGATGTTATTCTATAAGATAAATCCTACGATCAAGTTTCAATTTTAAATTCTTACAATTTTAAATTCTTAAATCCTTATGAAGAAGCATCATTTGGAGGGAGCAGTTTTCATAATTTAGCATCCATCAGCCTTTTCTAAAAGATTTTATTTATTTATTGGACACACAGAAGAGAGAGAGAGTGAGAGATCTCAAGTAAGCAGAGAGGCAGGCAAACAGGGAGGGAAGCAGTCTTCCTTTTGAGCAGAGCCCGATGTGGGGCTGGATCCCAGGGCCCAGAGACCATGACTTGAGATAAAGGCAGAGGCTTAACCCAGCACCCACGTGATGAGAGAGCCCCTCAGGTGCCACTCATCCATCAGTCTTAATTGTTTGGAGGAAAATGTGTGGATGAATAATGCCTTAGGGAGCTAATCTCTCTAAAGAATTTTCACGTCTTTACCCCTTCAAGGTTTTTGTACAGTTCTGATAGCCTCTAAACATCCAGCTGATTTCTACAGTGACAGGCCTGTTCAAACCTGTCCTCAAACCAGGAATAGAGCTTGAAACATACCAGTCAAGAGCAACTTTGATTCTTTTAAGGAATTTATCTTCATTTCTTTGTTTTTGGTTAATATCTGAAATAGTTCCATATTACACTTGCATAATTTCTCCAGAGCTGACTTTGAAGGAGGCATTCAGTTCCAGCTAGTTCCATATTTTGGCAAGATCTATAATTCTATATAAAAAAAACATATTTTAGGGCAACTGGGTGGCTCAATGGGTTAAAATCTCTGCCTTCGGCTCAGGACCCCACACAAAAATAATAATCACAAATGAAAACTAAGTTAGCTCTGAAGTCCCAAAGTCGAAAAATTGCCTTGAATCTGTCACTAGAAAGCACCCAAGGCCTCAATCTCTGGGTTCTGGGTGCCATGGAATTGGCAGGAGGCTCTGACCCCCTCCCCTCTTCTACTCTTCTACTCTTTATATAGCACTTTAATTCCTGCTTCAACCACTTCCTAGTCAGATCAGGTGAAATCATTTTCCTTCCCATACCCTCGATGTATTTCACACCTAGTAATTCTTTTTTTAAAGATCTTATTTACCCATTTGACAGACAGATCACAAGTAGGTAGAGAGGCAGGCAGAGAGAGGGTGGGGGAAGCAGGCTCCCCGCTGCGCAGAGAGCCCGATGTGGGGCTCCATCCCAGGACCCTGAAATCATGACCTGAGCCGAAGGCAGAGGCCTAAACCACTGAGACACCCAGGAGCCCCCATATCTGGTAATTTTTAATCAACGTGCATTTGCTGCATCAAATAGTTCCTTCTTCTTCAAATATAAGTATATAAATATATTGATCAAGTCACGCGCTTGTCTTAGGAGAATGTCATACCTTTAGTAGCAAACTTGAAATCTTGGCCATTGGTTTTGATTTTGGTTTTGGTTTGATTTGGTTCGGTTTTTGTAATTTTAAAAATCCCTCCAGCCCTTGGCTCTGTCTGACCTGATTGCTTTCAGCTGTTTCTGCAACAAAATTGTCCCAGCAGCGAAACCTCTCATGTTTCTAGTGGCGCCCCCTTCTGACACTTTGTTAATAAAAAGCTTTTTTTTTTTTTTTTTTTTTGGCTATGGTAAATGTGGTACAACAATGAGGTATTTCAAAGAGGTGAACCACAGATAAATTTCTCTAAGGGTGGGGTGAGGGTTACTCAAAAGGGAACTTGACAAGGCTTTTGAAGATATCGACAATCATTATAACATAACGTGACTGATTGTTACTGTGCTCTTAACGGGGCAAACACTTGTTGGCTTCCAAGATAGACTAATATAGTTGAGATGGTTCTAGCGGCCTTCTAGCACAGGGTCTCATGAGGCAGGGATTCTAGCCACTGGCTGTGCAAGGCATGAGGCCTGTTAATGATTCTATTTTTTCCTCTGCAGAATGGGTCTTTCTACATTCCGGGTCCTTTCTACCCCAATAAATAATGCGGCGATTCTCTCAGTGAGTTGTACTTTTGGTTTAAACAGCCAACTGTCTCTTAAAAAGGACATTTGTTTAAGCTCCTTTAAAAAAAAAAAAGTCCTTTAAAAAAAATCTTTTTTTTTTTATTTTTTATTTTTAATCCCATATGTTTACTCTGATCGTGGATCTTTGTCATTTTGACCTTCTCTGCTGATTAAAATATTCTCTCCAAAATGTCCGTTATTTGCAGGTACTTGCACTGTAGACCTTCTTTACATCTTTTTTAAAAAATCCATTCACGATTCTTAGTGAAAATCTAGGGAATCTGAAAGACTACCATTTGCTATTCATCGAACAGTTACTGTCTCCACTAAGTGACAGGGTTTCAGAGAACTTGAGCTCACAAGAGATGTAACCTTTTTTCCACTTTCTGCTACCATGTTATTTCTATGTTACTCAGAGGAGCCTTCTTTGTAGAAACATATTATCCAATCTTTTATATAAAGCTGAATTTAAATTCTGTCCCTTCATTCCCCACAAAGCTTAGGAAGCCAAGCAAATTTTGTTCTATTTTTTAAAAGCCACTAGATGGCATTTTTTTAATGTTGCATTTGTGAGTTTTCATCACTCTTTATGTTACTTCTACTTCACAGATAAACAATTGCTAATGACAATGTGAACTTCCTACAAAGGTGCAATCAAAATCCCTAGGTACACATTCCTGAAGTTCTTCGTTCCCTTTAAACATTATTTCTCTCTTGATATGCATTCTTGTTTTGTATTATATTGCATTATAAAGATTTTTTTTAACAGACTGCATTTTTTAGAGTAGTTTGGGGATCAAAGTAAAATTCCCTTTCCCCACATACACACAGCCTTCCCCATTATCAATACCCTGTACCACGGTGAAATTTTTCACGCTCACTGACCCTACACTGACACATCATTATCACCCCAAAGTCCACAGTTTACATTAGAGTTCACTCTCGGTTGGGCACCAGGGTGGCTCAGTGGGTTAAGGCTTCTGCCTTCGACTCAGGTCATAATCTCACGGTCCTGGCATCTAGCCCCAGACCAGACTCTCCGCTTGGCAGGGAGCCTGCTTTCCCCCAACCCCTGCTTTCCCCGCCTGCCTCTCTGCCTGCTTTGATGCCTGTCAAATAAATAAATAAAATCTTAAAAAAACCTTTTCTCATAGAGTTCACTCTTGGTATAGTATCATATGCATTTTGACAACTATGTAGCGATATATATCTAAAATATCATACATATCATACAGAACATTTTCACTGGCCTAAAAATCCTCTGTGCACTGCCTGTTCATCCTCCTCCTCTCCTAACTGCTACAAACCGCTGACCTTTATACCATTTGCATAGCCCTGCCTTTTCTAGAAGCTCATATAGTTGGAACCTTGCAACATGAAGCTTTTCAAATTGACTTCTTTCACTTATTATGATGGATTTTAAGTTTGTTCCATGTCTTTTCATTGCTTGATAGCCATTTCTCTTTATCGCTGAATCATATCCCATTGTTTCAATGGACCACAGTTTATCTATCCATTCTCCTCCTGAAGGACATCTTGGTTACTTCCAACTCTTGGCACTTATGGGTAAAGCTGTTACTAACACAGGTTTATATGCAGGATTCTGTGTACACAAAGTTTTCACTCTTTTGGATGAGTACCAAGGAGCACGATTGCTGGATCATATGGTAAGAATATGTTTAGTTTTGTAAGAAACTGCCCAACTGTCTTCCAAAGTGGTAGCACCATTTTGGTGTTCTCACCAGAATGAATGAGAGTTTCTCTTGTTCCTCATCGTCAAAAGCATTTTATGTTGTCAGTATTTTGGATTTTAGCCACTCTAATAGATGTGTAGTGATATAACATAGTTTTATTTATTTATTTATTTATTTATTTATTTATTTATTTTTAAAAAGATTTTATTTATTTATTTGACAGAGAGAGTTCACAAGAAGACGGAGAGGCAGTCAGAGAGAGAGAGAAAGGGAAGCAGGCTCCTGCTGAGCAGAGAGCCCAACGTGGAACTCGATCCCAGGACCCTGAGATCATGACCTGAGCCAAAGGCAGCGGCTTAACCCACTGAGCCATCCAGGCGCCCCTCTTTGTTCTTTTAATTTACAATTCCTTAATTAGACATGCTGTGGATCATCACAGCATCTTTTCATATCATTATAGCCATCTCAATATCTACTTCAGTGAGGTGTCTGTTCCAGTCCTTGCCAATGTTTCAATCAGGTCATTCATTTTGTTGTGTTTGAGTTAATAAATAAATACATAATAATAATAAATAAATCAATAATAAATAAATGAATGAATTTATTATATATATTATATATGTTATATATGTTACATATAGTATATTATATATATTATTATATATGAAATGATAATTTATTAAAAATAAATTGACTGAGGCCAAGAATTCAGAATCACAAATACTTCAGAACTAATAATAACTGCCTTCACTTGATGTTATTCTATAAGATAAATCCTACGATCAAGTTTCAATTTTAAATTCTTACAATTTTAAATTCTTAAATCCTTATGAAGAAGCATCATTTGGAGGGAGCAGTTTTCATAATTTAGCATCCATCAGCCTTTTCTAAAAGATTTTATTTATTTATTGGACACACAGAAGAGAGAGAGAGTGAGAGATCTCAAGTAAGCAGAGAGGCAGGCAAACAGGGAGGGAAGCAGTCTTCCTTTTGAGCAGAGCCCGATGTGGGGCTGGATCCCAGGGCCCAGAGACCATGACTTGAGATAAAGGCAGAGGCTTAACCCAGCACCCACGTGATGAGAGAGCCCCTCAGGTGCCACTCATCCATCAGTCTTAATTGTTTGGAGGAAAATGTGTGGATGAATAATGCCTTAGGGAGCTAATCTCTCTAAAGAATTTTCACGTCTTTACCCCTTCAAGGTTTTTGTACAGTTCTGATAGCCTCTAAACATCCAGCTGATTTCTACAGTGACAGGCCTGTTCAAACCTGTCCTCAAACCAGGAATAGAGCTTGAAACATACCAGTCAAGAGCAACTTTGATTCTTTTAAGGAATTTATCTTCATTTCTTTGTTTTTGGTTAATATCTGAAATAGTTCCATATTACACTTGCATAATTTCTCCAGAGCTGACTTTGAAGGAGGCATTCAGTTCCAGCTAGTTCCATATTTTGGCAAGATCTATAATTCTATATAAAAAAAACATATTTTAGGGCAACTGGGTGGCTCAATGGGTTAAAATCTCTGCCTTCGGCTCAGGACCCCACACAAAAATAATAATCACAAATGAAAACTAAGTTAGCTCTGAAGTCCCAAAGTCGAAAAATTGCCTTGAATCTGTCACTAGAAAGCACCCAAGGCCTCAATCTCTGGGTTCTGGGTGCCATGGAATTGGCAGGAGGCTCTGACCCCCTCCCCTCTTCTACTCTTCTACTCTTTATATAGCACTTTAATTCCTGCTTCAACCACTTCCTAGTCAGATCAGGTGAAATCATTTTCCTTCCCATACCCTCGATGTATTTCACACCTAGTAATTCTTTTTTTAAAGATCTTATTTACCCATTTGACAGACAGATCACAAGTAGGTAGAGAGGCAGGCAGAGAGAGGGTGGGGGAAGCAGGCTCCCCGCTGCGCAGAGAGCCCGATGTGGGGCTCCATCCCAGGACCCTGAAATCATGACCTGAGCCGAAGGCAGAGGCCTAAACCACTGAGACACCCAGGAGCCCCCATATCTGGTAATTTTTAATCAACGTGCATTTGCTGCATCAAATAGTTCCTTCTTCTTCAAATATAAGTATATAAATATATTGATCAAGTCACGCGCTTGTCTTAGGAGAATGTCATACCTTTAGTAGCAAACTTGAAATCTTGGCCATTGGTTTTGATTTTGGTTTTGGTTTGATTTGGTTCGCTTTTTGTAATTTTAAAAATCCCTCCAGCCCTTGGCTCTGTCTGACCTGATAGCTTTCAGCTGTTTCTGCAACAAAATTGTCCCAGCAGCGAAACCTCTCATGTTTACAGTGGCGCCCCCTTCTGACACTTTGTTAAAAAAAAGCTTTTTTTTTTTTTTGGCTATGGTAAATGTGGTACAACAATGAGGTATTTCAAAGAGGTGAACCACAGATAAATTTCTCTAAGGGTGGGGTGAGGGTTACTCAAAAGGGAACTTGACAAGGCTTTTGAAGATATCGACAATCATTATAACATAACGTGACTGATTGTTACTGTGCTCTTAACGGGGCAAACACTTGTTGGCTTCCAAGATAGACTAATATAGTTGAGATGGTTCTAGCGGCCTTCTAGCACAGGGTCTCATGAGGCAGGGATTCTAGCCACTGGCTGTGCAAGGCATGAGGCCTGTTAATGATTCTATTTTTTCCTCTGCAGAATGGGTCTTTCTACATTCCGGGTCCTTTCTACCCCAATAAATAATGCGGCGATCTCTCAGTGAGTTGTACTTTTGGTTTAAACAGCCAACTGTCTCTTAAAAAGGACATTTGTTTTAGCTCCTTTAAAAAAAAAAGTCCTTTCAAAAAAATCTTTTTTTTTTTTTTATTTTTTATTTTTAATCCCATATGTTTACTCTGATCGTGGAACTTTGTCATTTTGACCTTCTCTGCTGATTAAAATATTCTCTCCAAAATGTCCGTTATTTGCAGGTACTTGCACTGTAGACCTTCTTTACATCTTTTTTAAAAAATCCATTCACGATTCTTAGTGAAAATCTAGGGAATCTGAAAGACTACCATTTGCTATTCATCGAACAGTTACTGTCTCCACTAAGTGACAGGGTTTCAGAGAACTTGAGCTCACAAGAGATGTAACCTTTTTTCCACTTTCTGCTACCATGTTTATTTCTATGTTACTCAGAGGAGCCTTCTTTGTAGAAACATATTATCCAATCTTTTATATAAAGCTGAATTTAAATTCTGTCCCTTCATTCCCACAAAGCTTAGGAAGCCAAGCAAATTTTGTTCCATTTTTTAAAAGCCCATAGATGGCATTTTTTTAATGTTGCATTTGTGAGTTTTCATCACTCTTTATGTTACTTCTACTTCACAGATAAACAATTGCTAATGACAATGTGAACTTCCTACAAAGGTGCAATCAAAATCCCTAGGTACACATTCCTGAAGTTCTTCGTTCCCTTTAAACATTATTTCTCTCTTGATATGCATTCTTGTTTTGTATTATATTGCATTATAAAGATTTTTTTTAACAGACTGCATTTTTTAGAGTAGTTTGGGGATCAAATATAATTCCCTTTCCCCACATACACACAGCCTTCCCCATTATCAACATCCTGTACCACGGTGAAATTTTTCACGCTCACTGACCCTACACTGACACATCATTATCATCCCAAAGTCCACAGTTTACATTAGAGTTCACTCTCGGTTGGGCACCAGGGTGGCTCAGTGGGTTAAGGCTTCTGCCTTCGGCTCAGGTCATAATCTCACAGTCCTGGCATCGAGCCCCAGACCAGACTCTCTGCTTGGCAGGGAGCCTGCTTTCCCCCAACCCCTGCTTTCCCCGCCTGCCTCTCTGCCTGCTTTGATGCCTGTCAAATAAATAAATAAAATCTTAAAAAAACCTTTTCTCATAGAGTTCACTCTTGGTATAGTATCTTATGCATTTTGACAACTATGTAGCGATATATATCTAAAATATCATACATATCATACAGAACATTTTCACTGGCCTAAAAATCCTCTGTGCTCTGCCTGTTCATCCTCCTCCTCTCCTAACTGCTACAAACCGCTGACCTTTATACCATTTGCATAGCTCTGCCTTTTCTAGAAGCTCATATAGTTGGAACCTTGCAACATGAAGCTTTTTCAAATTGACTTCTTTCACTTATTATGATGGATTTTAAGTTTGTTCCATGTCTTTTCATTGCTTGATAGCCATTTCTCTTTATCGCTGAATCATATCCCATTGTTTCAATGGACCACAGTTTATCTATCCATTCTCCTCCTGAAGGACATCTTGGTTACTTCCAACTCTTGGCACTTATGGGTAAAGCTGTTACAAACACAGGTTTATATGCAGGATTCTGTGTACACAAAGTTTTCGCTCTTTTGGATGAGTACCAAGGAGCACGATTGCTGGATCATATGGTAAGAATATGTTTAGTTTTGTAAGAAACTACCCAACTGTCTTCCAAAGTGGTAGCACCATTTTGGTGTTCTTACCAGAATGAATGAGAGTTTCTCTTGTTCCTCATCGTCAAAAGCATTTTATGTTGTCAGTATTTTGGATTTTAGCCACTCTAATAGATGTGTAGTGATATAACATAGTTTTATCTATTTATTTATTTATTTTTAAAAAGATTTTATTTATTTATTTGACAGAGAGAGATCAAAAGAAGACGGAGAGGCAGTCAGAGAGAGAGAGAAAGGGAAGCAGGCTCCTGCTGAGCAGAGAGCCCAACGTGGAACTCGATCCCAGGACCCTGAGATCATGACCTGAGCCAAAGGCAGCGGCTTAACCGACTGAGCCATCCAGGCGCCCCTCTTTGTTCTTTTAATTTACAATTCCTTAATTAGACATGCTGTGGATCATCACAGCATCTTTTCATATCATTATAGCCATCTCAATATCTACTTCAGTGAGGTGTCTGTTCCAGTCCTTGCCAATGTTTCAATCAGGTCATTCATTTTGTTGTGTTTGAGTTAATAAATAAATACATAATAATAATAAATAAATCAATAATAAATAAATGAATGAATTTATTATACATATTATATATGTTATATATGTTACATATAGTATATTATATATATTATTATATATGAAATGATAATTTATTAAAAATAAATTGACTAATGAGGCCAAGAATTCAGAATCACAAATACTTCAGAACTAATAATAACTGCCTTCACTTGATGTTATTCTATAAGATAAATCCTACGATCAAGTTTCAATTTTAAATTCTTACAATTTTAAATTCTTAAATCCTTATGAAGAAGCATCATTTGGAGGGAGCAGTTTTCATAATTTAGCATCCATCAGCCTTTTCTAAAAGATTTTATTTATTTATTGGACACACAGAAGAGAGAGAGAGTGAGAGATCTCAAGTAAGCAGAGAGGCAGGCAAACAGGGAGGGAAGCAGTCTTCCTTTTGAGCAGAGCCCGATGTGGGGCTGGATCCCAGGGCCCAGAGACCATGACTTGAGATAAAGGCAGAGGCTTAACCCAGCACCCACGTGATGAGAGAGCCCCTCAGGTGCCACTCATCCATCAGTCTTAATTGTTTGGAGGAAAATGTGTGGATGAATAATGCCTTAGGGAGCTAATCTCTCTAAAGAATTTTCACGTCTTTACCCCTTCAAGGTTTTTGTACAGTTCTGATAGCCTCTAAACATCCAGCTGATTTCTACAGTGACAGGCCTGTTCAAACCTGTCCTCAAACCAGGAATAGAGCTTGAAACATACCAGTCAAGAGCAACTTTGAGTCTTTTAAGGAATTTATCATCATTTCTTTGTTTTTGGTTAATATCTGAAATAGTTCCATATTACACTTGCATAATTTCTCCAGAGCTGACTTTGAAGGAGGCATTCAGTTCCAGCTAGTTCCATATTTTGGCAAGATCTATAATTCTATATAAAAAAAACATATTTTAGGGCAACTGGGTGGCTCAATGGGTTAAAATCTCTGCCTTCGGCTCAGGACCCCACACAAAAATAATAATCACAAATAAAAACTAAGTTAGCTCTGAAGTCCCAAAGTCGAAAAATTGCCTTGAATCTGTCACTAGAAAGCACCCAAGGCCTCAATCTCTGGGTTCTGGGTGCCATGGAATTGGCAGGAGGCTCTGACCCCCTCCCCTCTTCTACTCTTCTACTCTTTATATAGCACTTTAATTCCTGCTTCAACCACTTCCTAGTCAGATCAGGTGAAATCATTTCCTTCCAATACCCTTGATGTATTTCACACCTAGTAATTCTTTTTTTAAAGATCTTATTTACCCATTTGACAGACAGATCACAAGTAGGTAGAGAGGCAGGCAGAGAGAGGGTGGGGGAAGCAGGCTCCCCGCTGCGCAGAGAGCCCAATGTGGGGCTCCATCCCAGGACCCTGAAATCATGACCTGAGCCGAAGGCAGAGGCCTAAACCACTGAGACACCCAGGAGCCCCCATATCTGGTAATTTTTAATCAACGTGCATTTGCTGCATCAAATAGTTCCTTCTTCTTCAAATATAAGTATATAAATATATTGATCAAGTCACGCGCTTGTCTTAGGAGAATGTCATACCTTTAGTAGCAAACTTGAAATCTTGGCCATTGGTTTTGATTTTGGTTTTGGTTTGATTTGGTTCGCTTTTTGTAATTTTAAAAATCCCTCCAGCCCTTGGCTCTGTCTGACCTGATTGCTTTCAGCTGTTTCTGCCACAAAATTGTCCCAGCAGCGAAACCTCTCATGTTTACAGTGGCGCCCCCTTCTGACACTTTGTTAATAAAAAGCTTTTTTTTTTTTTTTTTGGCTATGGTAAATGTGGTACAACAATGAGGTATTTCAAAGAGGTGAACCACAGATAAATTTCTCTAAGGGTGGGGTGAGGGTTACTCAAAAGGGAACTTGACAAGGCTTTTGAAGATATCGACAATCATTATAACATAACGTGACTGATTGTTACTGTGCTCTTAACGGGGCAAACACTTGTTGGCTTCCAAGATAGACTAATATAGTTGAGATGGTTCTAGCGGCCTTCTAGCACAGGGTCTCATGAGGCAGGGATTCTAGCCACTGGCTGTGCAAGGCATGAGGCCTGTTAATGATTCTATTTTTTCCTCTGCAGAATGGGTCTTTCTACATTCCGGGTCCTTTCTACCCCAATAAATAATGCGGCGATTCTCTCAGTGAGTTGTACTTTTGGTTTAAACAGCCAACTGTCTCTTAAAAAGGACATTTGTTTAAGCTCCTTAAAAAAAAAAAAGTCCTTTCAAAAAAATCTTTTTTTTTAAATTTTTTATTTTTAATCCCATATGTTTACTCTGATCGTGGAACTTTGTCATTTTGACCTTCTCTGCTGATTAAAATATTCTCTCCAAAATGTCCGTTATTTGCAGGTAATTGCACTGTAGACCTTCTTTACATCTTTTTTAAAAAATCCATTCACGATTCTTAGTGAAAATCTAGGGAATCTGAAAGACTACCATTTGCTATTCATCGAACAGTTACTGTCTCCACTAAGTGACAGGGTTTCAGAGAACTTGAGCTCACAAGAGATGTAACCTTTTTTCCACTTTCTGCTACCATGTTTATTTCTATGTTACTCAGAGGAGCCTTCTTTGTAGAAACATATTATCCAATCTTTTATATAAAGCTGAATTTAAATTCTGTCCCTTCATTCCCCACAAAGCTTAGGAAGCCAAGCAAATTTTGTTCTATTTTTTAAAAGCCACTAAATGGCATTTTTTTAATGTTGCATTTGTGAGTTTTCATCACTCTTTATGTTACTTCTACTTCACAGATAAACAATTGCTAATGACAATGTGAACTTCCTACAAAGGTGCAATCAAAATCCCTAGGTACACATTCCTGAAGTTCTTCGTTCCCTTTAAACATTATTTCTCTCTTGATATGCATTCTTGTTTTGTATTATATTGCATTATAAAGATTTTTTTTAACAGACTGCATTTTTTAGAGTAGTTTGGGGATCAAAGTAAAATTCCCTTTCCCCACATACACAGCCTTCCCCATTATCAACATCCTGTACCACGGTGAAATTTTTCACGCTCACTGACCCTACACTGACACATCATTATCACCCCAAAGTCCACAGTTTACATTAGAGTTCACTCTTGGTGGGACACCAGGGTGGCTCACTGGGTTAAGGCTTCTGCCTTCGGCTCAGGTCCTAATCTCACGGTCCTGGCATCGAGCCCCAGACCAGACTCTCTGCTTGGCAGGGAGCCTGCTTTCCCCCAACCCCTGCTTTCCCCGCCTGCCTCTCTGCCTGCTTTGATGCCTGTCAAATAAATAAATAAAATCTTAAAAAAAACCTTTTCTCATAGAGTTCACTCTTGGTATAGTATCTTATGCATTTTGACAACTATGTAGCGATATATATCTAAAATATCATACATATCATACAGAACATTTTCACTGGCCTAAAAATCCTCTGAGCTCTGCCTGTTCATCCTCCTCCTCTCCTAACTGCTACAAACCGCTGACCTTTATACCATTTGCATAGCTCTGCCTTTTCTAGAAGCTCATATAGTTGGAACCTTGCAACATGAAGCTTTTTCAAATTGACTTCTTTCACTTATTATGATGGATTTTAAGTTTGTTCCATGTCTTTTCATTGCTTGATAGCCATTTCTCTTTATCGCTGAATCATATCCCATTGTTTCAATGGACCACAGTTTATCTATCCATTCTCCTCCTGAAGGACATCTTGGTTACTTCCAACTCTTGGCACTTATGGGTAAAGCTGTTACAAACACAGGTTTATATGCAGGATTCTGTGTACACAAAGTTTTCGCTCTTTTGGATGAGTACCAAGGAGCACGATTGCTGGATCATATGGTAAGAATATGTTTAGTTTTGTAAGAAACTACCCAACTGTCTTCCAAAGTGGTAGCACCATTTTGGTGTTCTTACCAGAATGAATGAGAGTTTCTCTTGTTCCTCATCGTCAAAAGCATTTTATGTTGTCAGTATTTTGGATTTTAGCCACTCAAATAGATGTGTAGTGATATAACATTGTTTTATTTATTTATTTATTTATTTATTTTTAGAAAGATTTTATTTATTTATTTGACAGAGAGAGATCACAAGAAGACGGAGAGGCAGTCAGAGAGAGAGAGAAAGGGAAGCAGGCTCCTGCTGAGCAGAGAGCCCAACGTGGAACTAGATCCCAGGACCCTGAGATCATGACCTGAGCCAAAGGCAGCGGCTTAACCGACTGAGCCATCCAGGCGCCCCTCTTTGTTCTTTTAATTTACAATTCCTTAATTAGACATGCTGTGGATCATCACAGCATCTTTTCATATCATTATAGCCATCTCAATATCTACTTCAGTGAGGTGTCTGTTCCAGTCCTTGCCAATGTTTCAATCAGGTCATTCATTTTGTTGTGTTTGAGTTAATAAATAAATACATAATAATAATAAATAAATCAATAATAAATAAATGAATGAATTTATTATACATATTATATATGTTATATATGTTACATATAGTATATTATATATATTATTATATATGAAATGATAATTTATTAAAAATAAATTGACTAATGAGGCCAAGAATTCAGAATCACAAATACTTCAGAACTAATAATAACTGCCTTCACTTGATGTTATTCTATAAGATAAATCCTACGATCAAGTTTCAATTTTAAATTCTTACAATTTTAAATTCTTAAATCCTTATGAAGAAGCATCATTTGGAGGGAGCAGTTTTCATAATTTAGCATCCATCAGCCTTTTCTAAAAGATTTTATTTATTTATTGGACACACAGAAGAGAGAGAGAGTGAGAGATCTCAAGTAAGCAGAGAGGCAGGCAAACAGGGAGGGAAGCAGTCTTCCTTTTGAGCAGAGCCCGATGTGGGGCTGGATCCCAGGGCCCAGAGACCATGACTTGAGATAAAGGCAGAGGCTTAACCCAGCACCCACGTGATGAGAGAGCCCCTCAGGTGCCACTCATCCATCAGTCTTAATTGTTTGGAGGAAAATGTGTGGATGAATAATGCCTTAGGGAGCTAATCTCTCTAAAGAATTTTCACGTCTTTACCCCTTCAAGGTTTTTGTACAGTTCTGATAGCCTCTAAACATCCAGCTGATTTCTACAGTGACAGGCCTGTTCAAACCTGTCCTCAAACCAGGAATAGAGCTTGAAACATACCAGTCAAGAGCAACTTTGAGTCTTTTAAGGAATTTATCATCATTTCTTTGTTTTTGGTTAATATCTGAAATAGTTCCATATTACACTTGCATAATTTCTCCAGAGCTGACTTTGAAGGAGGCATTCAGTTCCAGCTAGTTCCATATTTTGGCAAGATCTATAATTCTATATAAAAAAAACATATTTTAGGGCAACTGGGTGGCTCAATGGGTTAAAATCTCTGCCTTCGGCTCAGGACCCCACACAAAAATAATAATCACAAATAAAAACTAAGTTAGCTCTGAAGTCCCAAAGTCGAAAAATTGCCTTGAATCTGTCACTAGAAAGCACCCAAGGCCTCAATCTCTGGGTTCTGGGTGCCATGGAATTGGCAGGAGGCTCTGACCCCCTCCCCTCTTCTACTCTTCTACTCTTTATATAGCACTTTAATTCCTGCTTCAACCACTTCCTAGTCAGATCAGGTGAAATCATTTCCTTCCAATACCCTTGATGTATTTCACACCTAGTAATTCTTTTTTTAAAGATCTTATTTACCCATTTGACAGACAGATCACAAGTAGGTAGAGAGGCAGGCAGAGAGAGGGTGGGGGAAGCAGGCTCCCCGCTGCGCAGAGAGCCCAATGTGGGGCTCCATCCCAGGACCCTGAAATCATGACCTGAGCCGAAGGCAGAGGCCTAAACCACTGAGACACCCAGGAGCCCCCATATCTGGTAATTTTTAATCAACGTGCATTTGCTGCATCAAATAGTTCCTTCTTCTTCAAATATAAGTATATAAATATATTGATCAAGTCACGCGCTTGTCTTAGGAGAATGTCATACCTTTAGTAGCAAACTTGAAATCTTGGCCATTGGTTTTGATTTTGGTTTTGGTTTGATTTGGTTCGCTTTTTGTAATTTTAAAAATCCCTCCAGCCCTTGGCTCTGTCTGACCTGATTGCTTTCAGCTGTTTCTGCCACAAAATTGTCCCAGCAGCGAAACCTCTCATGTTTACAGTGGCGCCCCCTTCTGACACTTTGTTAATAAAAAGCTTTTTTTTTTTTTTTTTGGCTATGGTAAATGTGGTACAACAATGAGGTATTTCAAAGAGGTGAACCACAGATAAATTTCTCTAAGGGTGGGGTGAGGGTTACTCAAAAGGGAACTTGACAAGGCTTTTGAAGATATCGACAATCATTATAACATAACGTGACTGATTGTTACTGTGCTCTTAACGGGGCAAACACTTGTTGGCTTCCAAGATAGACTAATATAGTTGAGATGGTTCTAGCGGCCTTCTAGCACAGGGTCTCATGAGGCAGGGATTCTAGCCACTGGCTGTGCAAGGCATGAGGCCTGTTAATGATTCTATTTTTTCCTCTGCAGAATGGGTCTTTCTACATTCCGGGTCCTTTCTACCCCAATAAATAATGCGGCGATTCTCTCAGTGAGTTGTACTTTTGGTTTAAACAGCCAACTGTCTCTTAAAAAGGACATTTGTTTAAGCTCCTTTAAAAAAAAAAAGTCCTTTCAAAAAAATCTTTTTTTTTAAATTTTTTATTTTTAATCCCATATGTTTACTCTGATCGTGGAACTTTGTCATTTTGACCTTCTCTGCTGATTAAAATATTCTCTCCAAAATGTCCGTTATTTGCAGGTAATTGCACTGTAGACCTTCTTTACATCTTTTTTAAAAAATCCATTCACGATTCTTAGTGAAAATCTAGGGAATCTGAAAGACTACCATTTGCTATTCATCGAACAGTTACTGTCTCCACTAAGTGACAGGGTTTCAGAGAACTTGAGCTCACAAGAGATGTAACCTTTTTTCCACTTTCTGCTACCATGTTTATTTCTATGTTACTCAGAGGAGCCTTCTTTGTAGAAACATATTATCCAATCTTTTATATAAAGCTGAATTTAAATTCTGTCCCTTCATTCCCCACAAAGCTTAGGAAGCCAAGCAAATTTTGTTCTATTTTTTAAAAGCCACTAGATGGCATTTTTTTAATGTTGCATTTGTGAGTTTTCATCACTCTTTATGTTACTTCTACTTCACAGATAAACAATTGCTAATGACAATGTGAACTTCCTACAAAGGTGCAATCAAAATCCCTAGGTACACATTCCTGAAGTTCTTCGTTCCCTTTAAACATTATTTCTCTCTTGATATGCATTCTTGTTTTGTATTATATTGCATTATAAAGATTTTTTTTAACAGACTGCATTTTTTAGAGTAGTTTGGGGATCAAATATAATTCCCTTTCCCCACATACACACAGCCTTCCCCATTATCAACACCCTGTACCACGGTGAAATTTTTCACGCTCACTGACCCTACACTGACACATCATTATCATCCCAAAGTCCACAGTTTACATTAGAGTTCACTCTCGGTTGGGCACCAGGGTGGCTCAGTGGGTTAAGGCTTCTGCCTTCGGCTCAGGTCATAATCTCACAGTCCTGGCATCGAGCCCCAGACCAGACTCTCTGCTTGGCAGGGAGCCTGCTTTCCCCCAACCCCTGCTTTCCCCGCCTGCCTCTCTGCCTGCTTTGATGCCTGTCAAATAAATAAATAAAATCTTAAAAAAACCTTTTCTCATAGAGTTCACTCTTGGTATAGTATCTTATGCATTTTGACAACTATGTAGCGATATATATCTAAAATATCATACATATCATACAGAACATTTTCACTGGCCTAAAAATCCTCTGTGCTCTGCCTGTTCATCCTCCTCCTCTCCTAACTGCTACAAACCGCTGACCTTTATACCATTTGCATAGCTCTGCCTTTTCTAGAAGCTCATATAGTTGGAACCTTGCAACATGAAGCTTTTTCAAATTGACTTCTTTCACTTATTATGATGGATTTTAAGTTTGTTCCATGTCTTTTCATTGCTTGATAGCCATTTCTCTTTATCGCTGAATCATATCCCATTGTTTCAATGGACCACAGTTTATCTATCCATTCTCCTCCTGAAGGACATCTTGGTTACTTCCAACTCTTGGCACTTATGGGTAAAGCTGTTACAAACACAGGTTTATATGCAGGATTCTGTGTACACAAAGTTTTCGCTCTTTTGGATGAGTACCAAGGAGCACGATTGCTGGATCATATGGTAAGAATATGTTTAGTTTTGTAAGAAACTACCCAACTGTCTTCCAAAGTGGTAGCACCATTTTGGTGTTCTTACCAGAATGAATGAGAGTTTCTCTTGTTCCTCATCGTCAAAAGCATTTTATGTTGTCAGTATTTTGGATTTTAGCCACTCAAATAGATGTGTAGTGATATAACATTGTTTTATTTATTTATTTATTTATTTATTTTTAGAAAGATTTTATTTATTTATTTGACAGAGAGAGATCACAAGAAGACGGAGAGGCAGTCAGAGAGAGAGAGAAAGGGAAGCAGGCTCCTGCTGAGCAGAGAGCCCAACGTGGAACTAGATCCCAGGACCCTGAGATCATGACCTGAGCCAAAGGCAGCGGCTTAACCGACTGAGCCATCCAGGCGCCCCTCTTTGTTCTTTTAATTTACAATTCCTTAATTAGACATGCTGTGGATCATCACAGCATCTTTTCATATCATTATAGCCATCTCAATATCTACTTCAGTGAGGTGTCTGTTCCAGTCCTTGCCAATGTTTCAATCAGGTCATTCATTTTGTTGTGTTTGAGTTAATAAATAAATACATAATAATAATAAATAAATCAATAATAAATAAATGAATGAATTTATTATACATATTATATATGTTATATATGTTACATATAGTATATTATATATATTATTATATATGAAATGATAATTTATTAAAAATAAATTGACTAATGAGGCCAAGAATTCAGAATCACAAATACTTCAGAACTAATAATAACTGCCTTCACTTGATGTTATTCTATAAGATAAATCCTACGATCAAGTTTCAATTTTAAATTCTTACAATTTTAAATTCTTAAATCCTTATGAAGAAGCATCATTTGGAGGGAGCAGTTTTCATAATTTAGCATCCATCAGCCTTTTCTAAAAGATTTTATTTATTTATTGGACACACAGAAGAGAGAGAGAGTGAGAGATCTCAAGTAAGCAGAGAGGCAGGCAAACAGGGAGGGAAGCAGTCTTCCTTTTGAGCAGAGCCCGATGTGGGGCTGGATCCCAGGGCCCAGAGACCATGACTTGAGATAAAGGCAGAGGCTTAACCCAGCACCCACGTGATGAGAGAGCCCCTCAGGTGCCACTCATCCATCAGTCTTAATTGTTTGGAGGAAAATGTGTGGATGAATAATGCCTTAGGGAGCTAATCTCTCTAAAGAATTTTCACGTCTTTACCCCTTCAAGGTTTTTGTACAGTTCTGATAGCCTCTAAACATCCAGCTGATTTCTACAGTGACAGGCCTGTTCAAACCTGTCCTCAAACCAGGAATAGAGCTTGAAACATACCAGTCAAGAGCAACTTTGAGTCTTTTAAGGAATTTATCATCATTTCTTTGTTTTTGGTTAATATCTGAAATAGTTCCATATTACACTTGCATAATTTCTCCAGAGCTGACTTTGAAGGAGGCATTCAGTTCCAGCTAGTTCCATATTTTGGCAAGATCTATAATTCTATATAAAAAAAACATATTTTAGGGCAACTGGGTGGCTCAATGGGTTAAAATCTCTGCCTTCGGCTCAGGACCCCACACAAAAATAATAATCACAAATAAAAACTAAGTTAGCTCTGAAGTCCCAAAGTCGAAAAATTGCCTTGAATCTGTCACTAGAAAGCACCCAAGGCCTCAATCTCTGGGTTCTGGGTGCCATGGAATTGGCAGGAGGCTCTGACCCCCTCCCCTCTTCTACTCTTCTACTCTTTATATAGCACTTTAATTCCTGCTTCAACCACTTCCTAGTCAGATCAGGTGAAATCATTTCCTTCCAATACCCTTGATGTATTTCACACCTAGTAATTCTTTTTTTAAAGATCTTATTTACCCATTTGACAGACAGATCACAAGTAGGTAGAGAGGCAGGCAGAGAGAGGGTGGGGGAAGCAGGCTCCCCGCTGCGCAGAGAGCCCAATGTGGGGCTCCATCCCAGGACCCTGAAATCATGACCTGAGCCGAAGGCAGAGGCCTAAACCACTGAGACACCCAGGAGCCCCCATATCTGGTAATTTTTAATCAACGTGCATTTGCTGCATCAAATAGTTCCTTCTTCTTCAAATATAAGTATATAAATATATTGATCAAGTCACGCGCTTGTCTTAGGAGAATGTCATACCTTTAGTAGCAAACTTGAAATCTTGGCCATTGGTTTTGATTTTGGTTTTGGTTTGATTTGGTTCGCTTTTTGTAATTTTAAAAATCCCTCCAGCCCTTGGCTCTGTCTGACCTGATTGCTTTCAGCTGTTTCTGCCACAAAATTGTCCCAGCAGCGAAACCTCTCATGTTTACAGTGGCGCCCCCTTCTGACACTTTGTTAATAAAAAGCTTTTTTTTTTTTTTTTGGCTATGGTAAATGTGGTACAACAATGAGGTATTTCAAAGAGGTGAACCACAGATAAATTTCTCTAAGGGTGGGGTGAGGGTTACTCAAAAGGGAACTTGACAAGGCTTTTGAAGATATCGACAATCATTATAACATAACGTGACTGATTGTTACTGTGCTCTTAACGGGGCAAACACTTGTTGGCTTCCAAGATAGACTAATATAGTTGAGATGGTTCTAGCGGCCTTCTAGCACAGGGTCTCATGAGGCAGGGATTCTAGCCACTGGCTGTGCAAGGCATGAGGCCTGTTAATGATTCTATTTTTTCCTCTGCAGAATGGGTCTTTCTACATTCCGGGTCCTTTCTACCCCAATAAATAATGCGGCGATTCTCTCAGTGAGTTGTACTTTTGGTTTAAACAGCCAACTGTCTCTTAAAAAGGACATTTGTTTAAGCTCCTTTAAAAAAAAAAAGTCCTTTCAAAAAAATCTTTTTTTTTAAATTTTTTATTTTTAATCCCATATGTTTACTCTGATCGTGGAACTTTGTCATTTTGACCTTCTCTGCTGATTAAAATATTCTCTCCAAAATGTCCGTTATTTGCAGGTAATTGCACTGTAGACCTTCTTTACATCTTTTTTAAAAAATCCATTCACGATTCTTAGTGAAAATCTAGGGAATCTGAAAGACTACCATTTGCTATTCATCGAACAGTTACTGTCTCCACTAAGTGACAGGGTTTCAGAGAACTTGAGCTCACAAGAGATGTAACCTTTTTTCCACTTTCTGCTACCATGTTTATTTCTATGTTACTCAGAGGAGCCTTCTTTGTAGAAACATATTATCCAATCTTTTATATAAAGCTGAATTTAAATTCTGTCCCTTCATTCCCCACAAAGCTTAGGAAGCCAAGCAAATTTTGTTCTATTTTTTAAAAGCCACTAGATGGCATTTTTTTAATGTTGCATTTGTGAGTTTTCATCACTCTTTATGTTACTTCTACTTCACAGATAAACAATTGCTAATGACAATGTGAACTTCCTACAAAGGTGCAATCAAAATCCCTAGGTACACATTCCTGAAGTTCTTCGTTCCCTTTAAACATTATTTCTCTCTTGATATGCATTCTTGTTTTGTATTATATTGCATTATAAAGATTTTTTTTAACAGACTGCATTTTTTAGAGTAGTTTGGGGATCAAAGTAAAATTCCCTTTCCCCACATACACAGCCTTCCCCATTATCAACATCCTGTACCACGGTGAAATTTTTCACGCTCACTGACCCTACACTGACACATCATTATCACCCCAAAGTCCACAGTTTACATTAGAGTTCACTCTTGGTGGGACACCAGGGTGGCTCACTGGGTTAAGGCTTCTGCCTTCGGCTCAGGTCCTAATCTCACGGTCCTGGCATCGAGCCCCAGACCAGACTCTCTGCTTGGCAGGGAGCCTGCTTTCCCCCAACCCCTGCTTTCCCCGCCTGCCTCTCTGCCTGCTTTGATGCCTGTCAAATAAATAAATAAAATCTTAAAAAAAACCTTTTCTCATAGAGTTCACTCTTGGTATAGTATCTTATGCATTTTGACAACTATGTAGCGATATATATCTAAAATATCATACATATCATACAGAACATTTTCACTGGCCTAAAAATCCTCTGAGCTCTGCCTGTTCATCCTCCTCCTCTCCTAACTGCTACAAACCGCTGACCTTTATACCATTTGCATAGCTCTGCCTTTTCTAGAAGCTCATATAGTTGGAACCTTGCAACATGAAGCTTTTTCAAATTGACTTCTTTCACTTATTATGATGGATTTTAAGTTTGTTCCATGTCTTTTCATTGCTTGATAGCCATTTCTCTTTATCGCTGAATCATATCCCATTGTTTCAATGGACCACAGTTTATCTATCCATTCTCCTCCTGAAGGACATCTTGGTTACTTCCAACTCTTGGCACTTATGGGTAAAGCTGTTACAAACACAGGCTTATATGCAGGATTCTGTGTACACAAAGTTTTTGCTCTTTTGCGTGAGTACCAAGAGCACGATTGCTGGATCATATGGTAAGAATATGTTTAGTTTTGTAAGAAACTGCCCAACTGTCTTCCAAAGTGGTAGCACCATTTTGGTGTTCTCACCAGAATGAATGAGAGTTTCTCTTGTTCCTCATCGTCAAAAGCATTTTATGTGGTCAGTATTTTGGATTTTAGCCACTCAAATAGATGTGTAGTGATATAACATTGTTTTATTTATTTATTTATTTATTTATTTTTAGAAAGATTTTATTTATTTATTTGACAGAGAGAGATCACAAGAAGACGGAGAGGCAGTCAGAGAGAGAGAGAAAGGGAAGCAGGCTCCTGCTGAGCAGAGAGCCCAACGTGGAACTAGATCCCAGGACCCTGAGATCATGACCTGAGCCAAAGGCAGCGGCTTAACCGACTGAGCCATCCAGGCGCCCCTCTTTGTTCTTTTAATTTACAATTCCTTAATTAGACATGCTGTGGATCATCACAGCATCTTTTCATATCATTATAGCCATCTCAATATCTTCTTCAGTGAGGTGTCTGTTCCAGTCCTTGCCAATGTTTCAATCAGGTCATTCATTTTCTTGTGTTTGAGTTAATAAATAAATACATAATAATAATAAATAAATCAATAATAAATAAATGAATGAATTTATTATATATATTATATATGTTACATATGGTACATATAGTATATTATATATATTATTATATATGAAATGATAATTTATTAAAAATAAATTGACTAATGAGGCCAAGAATTCAGAATCACAAATACTTCAGAACTAATAATAACTGCCTTCACTTGATGTTATTCTATAAGATAAATCCTACGATCAAGTTTCAATTTTAAATTCTTACAATTTTAAATTCTTAAATCCTTATGAAGAAGCATCATTTGGAGGGAGCAGTTTTCATAATTTAGCATCCATCAGCCTTTTCTAAAAGATTTTATTTATTTATTGGACACACAGAAGAGAGAGAGAGTGAGAGATCTCAATTAAGCAGAGAGGCAGGCAAACAGGGAGGGAAGCAGTCTTCCTTTTGAGCAGAGCCCAATGTGGGGCTGGATCCCAGGACCCAGAGACCATGACTTGAGATAAAGGCAGAGGCTTAACCCAGCACCCACGTGATGAGAGAGCCCCTCAGGTGCCACTCATCTTTCAGTCTTAATTGTTTGGAGGAAAATGGGTGGATGAATAATGCCTTAGGGAGCTAATCTCTCTAAAGAATTTTCAAGTCTTTACCCCTTCAAGGTTTTTGTACAGTTCTGATAGCCTCTAAACATCCAGCTGATTTCTACAGTGACAGGCCTATTCAAACCTGTCCTCAAACCAGGAATAGAGCTTGAAACATACCAGTCAAGAGCAACTTTGAGTCTTTTAAGGAATTTATCATCATTTCTTTGTTTTTGGTTAATATCTGAAATAGTTCCATATTACACTTGCATAATTTCTCCAGAGCTGACTTTGAAGGAGGCATTCAGTTCCAGCTAGTTCCACATTTTGGCAAGATCTATAATTCTATATAAAAAAAACATATTTTAGGGCAACTGGGTGGCTCAATGGGTTAAAATCTCTGCCTTCGACTCAGGTCGCCACACAAAAATAATAATCACAAATGAAAACTAAGTTAGCTCTGAAGTCCCAAAGTCGAAAAATTGCCTTGAATCTGTCACTAGAAAGCACCCAAGGCCTCACTCTCTGGGTTCTGGGTGCCCTGGGAATGGCAGGAGGCTCTGACCCCCTTCCCTCTTCTACTCTTCTACTCTTTATATAGCACTTTAATTCCGGCTTCAACCACTTCCTAGTCAGATCAGGTGAAATCATTTTCCTTCCCATACCCTCGATGTATTTCACACCTAGTAATTCTTTTTTTAAAGATCTTATTTACCCATTTGACAGACAGATCACAAGTAGGTAGAGAGGCAGGCAGAGAGAGGGTGGGGGAAGCAGACTCCCCGCGGCGCAGAGAGCCCGATGTGGGGCTCCATCCCAGGACCCTGAAATCATGACCTGAGCCGAAGGAGCCACCCAGGAGCCCCCATATCTGGTAATTTTTAATCAACATGCATTTGCTGCATCAAATAGTTCCTTCTTCTTCAAATATAAGTATATAAATATATTGATCAAGTCACGCGCATGTCTTAGGAGAATGTCATACCTTTATAGCAAACTTGAAATCCTGGCCATTGGTTTTGATTTTTGTTTTGGTTTGATTTGGTTCAGTTTTTGTAATTTTAAATATCCCTTCAGCCCTTGGCTCTGTCTGACCTGATTGCTTTCAGCTGTTTCTGCAACAAAATTGTCCTGGCATCGAAACCTCTCATGTTTACAGTGGCGCCCCCTTCTGACACTTTGTTAATAAAAAGCTTTTTTTTTTTTTTTTTTTTTTTGGCTATGGTAAATGTGGTACAACAATGAGGTATTTCAAAGAGGTGAACCACAGATAAATTTCTCTAAGGGTGGGGTGAGGGTTACTCAAAAGGGAACTTGACAAGGCTTTTGAAGATATCGACAATCATTATAACATAACGTGACTGATTGTTATCGTGCTCTTAACGAGGCAAACATTGTTGGCTTCCAAGATAGACTAATATAGTTGAGATGGTTCTAGCGGCCTTCTAGCACAGGGTCTCATGAGGCAGGGATTCTAGCCACTGGCTGTGCAAGGCATGAGGCCTGTTAGTGATTCTATTTTTCCCTCTGCAGAATGGGTCTTTCTACATTCCGGGTCCTTTCTACCCCAATAAATAATGCGGCGATTCTCTCAGTGAGTTGTACTTTTGGTTTAAACAGCCAACTGTCTCTTAAAAAGGACATTTGTTTAAGCTCCTTTAAAAAAAAAAAAGTCATTTCAAAAAAATCTTTTTTTTTTATTTTTTATTTTTAATCCCATATGTTTACTCTGATCGTGGAACTTTGTCATTTTGACCTTCTCTGCTGATTAAAATATTCTCTCCAAAATGTCCGTTATTTTCAGGTACTTGCACTGTAGACCTTCTTTACATCTTTTTTAAAAAATCCATTCACGATTCTTAGTGAAAATCCCAGGAATCTGAAAGACTACCATTTTCTATTCATCGAACAGCTACTGTCTCCACTAAGTGACAGGGTTTCAGAGAACGTGAGCTCACAAGAGATGGAACCTTTTTTCCACTTTCTGCTACCATGTTTATTTCTATGTTACTCAGAGGAGCCTTCTTTGTAGAAACATATTATCCAATCTTTTATATAAAGCTGAATTTAAATTCTGTCCCTTCATTCCCCACAAAGCTTAAGAAGCCAAGCAAATTTTGTTCCATTTTTTAAAAGCCCATAGATGGCATTTTTTTAATGTTGCATTTGTGAGTTTTCATCACTCTTTATGTTACTTCTACTTCACAGATAAACAATTGCTAATGACAAAGTGGACTTCCTACAAATGTGCAATCACAATCCTTAGGTACACATTCCTGAAGTTCTTCGTTCCCTTTAAACATTATTTCTCTCTTGATATGCATTCTTGTTTTGTATTATATTGCATTATAAAGATTTTTTTTAACAGACTGCATTTTTTAGAGTAGTTTGGGGATCAAAGTAAAATTCCCTTTCCCCACATACACAGCCTTCCCCATTATCAACATCCTGTACCACGGTGAAATTTTTCACGCTCACTGACCCTACACTGACACATCATTATCACCCCAAAGTCCACAGTTTACATTAGAGTTCACTCTTGGTGGGACACCAGGGTGGCTCACTGGGTTAAGGCTTCTGCCTTCGGCTCAGGTCCTAATCTCACGGTCCTGGCATCGAGCCCCAGACCAGACTCTCTGCTTGGCAGGGAGCCTGCTTTCCCCCAACCCCTGCTTTCCCCGCCTGCCTCTCTGCCTGCTTTGATGCCTGTCAAATAAATAAATAAAATCTTAAAAAAACCTTTTCTCATAGAGTTCACTCTTGGTATAGTATCTTATGCATTTTGACAACTATGTAGCGATATATATCTAAAATATCATACATATCATACAGAACATTTTCACTGGCCTAAAAATCCTCTGTGCTCTGCCTGTTCATCCTCCTCCTCTCCTAACTGCTACAAACCGCTGACCTTTATACCATTTGCATAGCTCTGCCTTTTCTAGAAGCTCATATAGTTGGAACCTTGCAACATGAAGCTTTTTCAAATTGACTTCTTTCACTTATTATGATGGATTTTAAGTTTGTTCCATGTCTTTTCATTGCTTGATAGCCATTTCTCTTTATCGCTGAATCATATCCCATTGTTTCAATGGACCACAGTTTATCTATCCATTCTCCTCCTGAAGGACATCTTGGTTACTTCCAACTCTTGGCACTTATGGGTAAAGCTGTTACAAACACAGGCTTATATGCAGGATTCTGTGTACACAAAGTTTTTGCTCTTTTGCGTGAGTACCAAGGAGCACGATTGTTGGATCATATGGTAAGAATATGTTTAGTTTTGTAAGAAACTGCCCAACTGTCTTCCAAAGTGGTAGCACCATTTTGGTGTTCTCACCAGAATGAATGAGAGTTTCTCTTGTTCCTCATCGTCAAAAGCATTTTATGTGGTCAGTATTTTGGATTTTAGCCACTCAAATAGATGTGTAGTGATATAACATTGTTTTATTTATTTATTTATTTATTTATTTATTTATTTATTTATTTTTAGAAAGATTTTATTTATTTATTTGACAGAGAGAGATCACAAGAAGACGGAGAGGCAGTCAGAGAGAGAGAGAAAGGGAAGCAGGCTCCTGCTGAGCAGAGAGCCCAACGTGGAACTCGATCCCAGGACCCTGAGATCATGACCTGAGCCAAAGGCAGCAGCTTAACCCACTAAGCCATCCAGGCGCCCCTCTTTGTTCTTTTAATTTACAATTCCTTAATTAGACATGCTGTGGATCATCACAGCATCTTTTCATATCATTATAGCCATCTCAATATCTACTTCAGTGAGGTGTCTGTTCCAGTCCTTGCCAATGTTTCAATCAGGTCATTCATTTTGTTGTGTTTGAGTTAATAAATAAATACATAATAATAATAAATAAATCAATAATAAATAAATGAATGAATTTATTATAAATATTATATATGTTATATATGTTACATATAGTATATTATATATATTATTATATATGAAATGATAATTTATTAAAAATAAATTGACTAATGAGGCCAAGAATTCAGAATCACAAATACTTCAGAACTAATAATAACTGCCTTCACTTGATGTTATTCTATAAGATAAATCCTACGATCAAGTTTCAATTTTAAATTCTTACAATTTTAAATTCTTAAATCCTTATGAAGAAGCATCATTTGGAGGGAACAGTTTTCATAATTTAGCATCCATCAGCCTTTTCTAAAAGATTTTATTTATTTATTTATTGGACACACAGAAGAGAGAGAGAGTGAGAGATCTCAAGTAAGCAGAGCGGCAGGCAAACAGGGAGGGAAGCAGTCTTCCTTTTGAGCAGAGCCCGATGTGGGGCTGGATCCCAGGACCCAGAGACCATGACTTGAGATAAAGGCAGAGGCTTAACCCACCACCCACGTGATGAGAGAGCCCCTCAGGTGCCACTCATCCATCAGTCTTAATTGTTTGGAGGAAAATGGGTGGATGAATAAAGCCTTAGGGAGCTAATCTCTCTAAAGAATTTTCAAGTCTTTACCCCTTCAAGGTTTTTGTACAGTTCTGATAGCCTCTAAACATCCAGCTGATTTCTACAGTGACAGGCCTGTTCAAACCTGTCCTCAAACCAGGAATAGAGCTTGAAACATACCAGTCAAGAGCAACTTTGAGTGTTTTAAGGAATTTATCATCATTTCTTTGTTTTTGGTTAATATCTGAAATAGTTCCATATTACACTTGCATAATTTCTCCAGAGCTGACTTTGAAGGAGGCATTCAGTTCCAGCTAGTTCCATATTTTGGCAAGATCGATAATTCTATATATAAAAAAAAACATATTTTAGGGCAGCTGGGTGGCTCAATGGGTTAAAATCTCTGCCTTCGGCTCAGGTCGCCACACAAAAATAATAATCACAAATGAAAACTAAGTTAGCTCTGCTGGCAACCAGGGATAGAAGTCTGAAGAAGCACCCTCGGGTTAGGGTTAGGCCGATGCACATGGGAGGCCCTACCGGCCCTTGCTGAGGGATCATCAAACTCCTGGTTCCCGCTTCAGGTGGGCACTCCTTGGAGCTGTGTCCCAAGGGGTGCATGCAGATTTCACCTGTTCTAAGGATTCAGCTCATTTCTAAAGGGCAAACGTTCCCATTGGGATCTATGGACATTGTGCGGTGCACCTCAGGGTTCCCGCATCTGCAGAGTTCATGGACCAGGCTACTGAGGACAGAAGCCTGAGCATGGGACAGGGGCTTTGCATCAGGATTACCGTGAAGGTTATTTCACAAGTGAATGCTGTTGGTAACACCTGGGTGAGTCAGTGGGTTAGGCCACTGCCTTCAGCTCAGGACATGATCCCAGAGTCCTGGGATGGAGCCCCACATCGGGCTGTCTCCTCAGCAGGGAGCCTTCTTTCCCTTCTCTGGGCGTGCAACTCTGCCTACATCTTTTCGCTCCCTGCAAATGAAAAAGTAAAATCTTGAGGCAATAAATAAATAAATACATAAATAATAAATATATAAAAGAGAGGGCATGATTTCCTATTGGAATCTAGGTCATTTGTGCGGGGCAGCTCAGGGTTCCCCCATGGGGAGAGTTTGGGAACCAGGCCTTTGAGGACAGAAGACTGAGCACATGACTTGGGCTTCGCATTATGCTAAGGCTGAAGGTCATTGCTATAGGGTATGCTTTCCAGAACACCTGTGTACCTCATTGGATGTGACCTCTTGCCTCGGCCCAGGTCAAGATCCCAGGGAAGAGGAATCTAGTTTGACACGGGGCCCTCCCCACTGCAGGGAACCTTATTCCCCCTTCCTTCAGACAAAAACACAGCCTACTTGTGATCTCAGTCTGTCCAACAAATAAATGAAATCATTATAAATAAATAAATAAATATATTCAGGCATGTTTTATATAGTGATCAAGTGGAATTCTGCAGTGTGGCTCAGGGTTCTTCCATCGGGAGATTTTGGGAACCAGGCCTCTGAGGTTGGAAGGCTGAGCAGCCGCCCACGGCTTCATGTGAGGTATACGGTTAGGGTTAGGGTTAGGGTTAGGGTTAGGGTTAGGGTTATGTTTAGGTGAGGGTTAGAGTAAGGCTTAGGATTATGTCTTAGGAACAAGGCATGTCGGAACTGGCCACACAATACTGGCACACCAAGGGCTGAGTTGAGGGTGGGACTCAACAGAATCCTCAGGCGATGGAATTTTGGACGGGACAGGCCAAGAGGGTGGAATGCCCTCAGGGGAGCATGCTGGTTTCTATATATCTGAAGGTACTGGATCGCACAGAAGGAAAGGGTCAGTTTCTGCCTGAGAGGCTGAGTCCTTCCTACAGACTGACTTTCCCATTCACAGGAGGACCTGGGTTCAGTCCTCCGGTGTCCAGAGTCTGATCCCGTAACCTAGGCTTAGCCTTTGGCTCTGGGAGAATGGCTGACCTGATTTGTCAGGGCAGAATTAGGCTTTCCACGGGACTCAGTTGAGGACGTAGCCCTGGCGGACCATCCTATTCCCGGATTGTGGTGTGGGGGTCCTAGGAAGGTGTTGGTAGAATGATCGGACAGGCAGATTTCTCCCGCCCCGAGGTCTTCCACAGGTCTAAATTTCCCATTATCATAGTGGGCGGCACCCAGAAGCCTGCGATGTGAAGAAGGAATCCCCTACCTAGAGAGCTACCAGGGCAGGCAACCAGGGATAGAAGTATAAAGAAGCATCCTCGGGTTAGGGTTAGGCCTATGCACATGGGAGGCCCTACCGGCCCTTGCTGAGGGATCATCAAACTCCTGGTTCCCGCTTCAGGTGGGCGCTCCTTGGAGCTGTGTCCCAAGGGGTGCATGAAGATTTCACCTGTTCTACGGATTCAGCTCATTTCTAAAGGGCAAACGTTCCCATTGGGATCTATGGACATTGTGTGGTACACCTCAGGGTTCCCGCAACTGCAGAGTTCATGGACCAGGCTACTGAGGACAGAAGCCTGAGCATGGGACAGGGGCTTTGCATCAGGATTACCGTGAAGGTTATTTCACAAGTGAATGCTGTTGGTAACACCTGGGTGAGTCAGTGGGTTAGGCCACTGCCTTCAGCTCAGGACATGATCCCAGAGTCCTGGGATGGAGCCCCACATCAGGCTGTCTCCTCAGCAGGGAGCCTTCTTTCCCTTCTCTGGGCGTGCAACACTGCCTACATCTATTCGCTTCCTGCAAAGTGAAAAAGTAAAATCTTGAGGCAATAAATAAATAAATACATAAATAATAAATATATAAAAGAGAGGGCATGATTTCCTATTGGAATCTAGGTCATTTGTGCGGGGCAGCTCAGGGTTCCCCCATGGGGAGCGTTTGGGAACCAGGCCTTTGAGGACAGAAGACTGAGCACAAGACTTGGGCTTCGCATTATGCTAAGGCTGAAGGTCATTGCTATAGGGTATGCTATCCAGAACACCTGTGTACCTCATTGGATGTGACCTCTTGCCTCGGCCCAGGTCAAGATCCCAGGGAAGAGGAATCTAGTTTGACACGGGGCCCTCCCCACTGCAGGGAGCCTTATTCCCCCTTCCTTCAGACAAAAACACAGCCTACTTGTGATCTCAGTCTGTCCAACAAATAAATAAAATCATTATAAATAAATAAATAAATATATTCAGGCATGTTTTATATAGTGATCAAGTGGAATTCTGCAGTGTGGCTCAGGGTTCTTCCATCGGGAGATTTTGGGAACCAGGCCTCTGAGGTTGGAAGGCTGAGCAGCCGCCCACGGCTTCATGTGAGGTATATGGTTAGGGTTAGGGTTAGGGTTAGGGTTAGGGTTATGTTTAGGTGAGGGTTAGAGTAAGGCTTAGGGTTATGTCTTAGGAACAAGGCATGTCGGAACTGGCCACACAATACTGGCACACCAAGGGCTGAGTTGAGGGTGGGACTCAGCAGAATCCTCAGGCGATGGAATTTTGGACGGGACAGGCCAAGAGGGTGGAATGCCCTCAGGGGAGCATGCTGGTTTCTATATATCTGAAGGTACTGGATCGCACAGAAGGAAAGGGTCAGTTTCTGCCTGAGAGGCTGAGTCCTTCCTACAGACTGACTTTCCCATTCACAGGAGGACCTGGGTTCAGTCCTCCGGTGTCCAGAGTCTGATCCCGTAACCTAGGCTTAGCCTTTGGCTCTGGGAGAATGGCTGACCTGATTTGTCAGGGCAGAATTAGGCTTTCCACGGGACTCAGTTGAGGACGTAGCCCTGGCGGACCATCCTATTCCCGGATTGTGGTGTGGGGGTCCTAGGAAGGTGTTGGTAGAATGATCGGACAGGCAGATTTCTCCCGCCCCGAGGTCTTCCACAGGTCTAAATTTCCCATTATCATAGTGGGCGGCACCCAGAAGCCTGCGATGTGAAGAAGGAATCCCCTACCTAGAGAGCTACCAGGGCAGGCAACCAGGGATAGAAGTATAAAGAAGCATCCTCGGGTTAGGGTTAGGCCTATGCACATGGGAGGCCCTACCGGCCCTTGCTGAGGGATCATCAAACTCCTGGTTCCCGCTTCAGGTGGGCGCTCCTTGGAGCTGTGTCCCAAGGGGTGCATGAAGATTTCACCTGTTCTACGGATTCAGCTCATTTCTAAAGGGCAAACGTTCCCATTGGGATCTATGGACATTGTGTGGTACACCTCAGGGTTCCCGCAACTGCAGAGTTCATGGACCAGGCTACTGAGGACAGAAGCCTGAGCATGGGACAGGGGCTTTGCATCAGGATTACCGTGAAGGTTATTTCACAAGTGAATGCTGTTGGTAACACCTGGGTGAGTCAGTGGGTTAGGCCACTGCCTTCAGCTCAGGACATGATCCCAGAGTCCTGGGATGGAGCCCCACATCAGGCTGTCTCCTCAGCAGGGAGCCTTCTTTCCCTTCTCTGGGCGTGCAACACTGCCTACATCTATTCGCTTCCTGCAAAGTGAAAAAGTAAAATCTTGAGGCAATAAATAAATAAATACATAAATAATAAATATATAAAAGAGAGGGCATGATTTCCTATTGGAATCTAGGTCATTTGTGCGGGGCAGCTCAGGGTTCCCCCATGGGGAGCGTTTGGGAACCAGGCCTTTGAGGACAGAAGACTGAGCACAAGACTTGGGCTTCGCATTATGCTAAGGCTGAAGGTCATTGCTATAGGGTATGCTATCCAGAACACCTGTGTACCTCATTGGATGTGACCTCTTGCCTCGGCCCAGGTCAAGATCCCAGGGAAGAGGAATCTAGTTTGACACGGGGCCCTCCCCACTGCAGGGAGCCTTATTCCCCCTTCCTTCAGACAAAAACACAGCCTACTTGTGATCTCAGTCTGTCCAACAAATAAATAAAATCATTATAAATAAATAAATAAATATATTCAGGCATGTTTTATATAGTGATCAAGTGGAATTCTGCAGTGTGGCTCAGGGTTCTTCCATCGGGAGATTTTGGGAACCAGGCCTCTGAGGTTGGAAGGCTGAGCAGCCGACCACGGCTTCATGTGAGGTATATGGTTAGGGTTAGGGTTAGGGTTAGGGTTAGGGTTATGTTTAGGTGAGGGTTAGAGTAAGGCTTAGGGTTATGTCTTAGGAACAAGGCATGTCGGAACTGGCCACACAATACTGGCACACCAAGGGCTGAGTTGAGGGTGGGACTCAGCAGAATCCTCAGGCGATGGAATTTTGGACGGGACAGGCCAAGAGGGTGGAATGCCCTCAGGGGAGCATGCTGGTTTCTATATATCTGAAGGTACTGGATCGCACAGAAGGAAAGGGTCAGTTTCTGCCTGAGAGGCTGAGTCCTTCCTACAGACTGACTTTCCCATTCACAGGAGGACCTGGGTTCAGTCCTCCGGTGTCCAGAGTCTGATCCCGTAACCTAGGCTTAGCCTTTGGCTCTGGGAGAATGGCTGACCTGATTTGTCAGGGCAGAATTAGGCTTTCCACGGGACTCAGTTGAGGACGTAGCCCTGGCGGACCATCCTATTCCCGGATTGTGGTGTGGGGGTCCTAGGAAGGTGTTGGTAGAATGATCGGACAGGCAGATTTCTCCCGCCCCGAGGTCTTCCACAGGTCTAAATTTCCCATTATCATAGTGGGCGGCACCCAGAAGCCTGCGATGTGAAGAAGGAATCCCCTACCTAGAGAGCTACCAGTGCAGGCAACCAGGGATAGAAGTATAAAGAAGCATCCTCGGGTTAGGGTTAGGCCTATGCACATGGGAGGCCCTACCGGCCCTTGCTGAGGGATCATCAAACTCCTGGTTCCCGCTTCAGGTGGGTGCTCCTTGGAGCTGTGTCCCAAGGGGTGCATGAAGATTTCACCTGTTCTACGGATTCAGCTCATTTCTAAAGGGCAAACGTTCCCATTGGGATCTATGGACATTGTGTGGTACACGTCAGGGTTCCCGCAACTGCAGAGTTCATGGACCAGGCTACTGAGGACAGAAGCCTGAGCATGGGACAGGGGCTTTGCATCAGGATTACCGTGAAGGTTATTTCACAAGTGAATGCTGTTGGTAACACCTGGGTGAGTCAGTGGGTTAGGCCACTGCCTTCAGCTCAGGACATGATCCCAGAGTCCTGGGATGGAGCCCCACATCAGGCTGTCTCCTCAGCAGGGAGCCTTCTTTCCCTTCTCTGGGCGTGCAACACTGCCTACATCTATTCGCTTCCTGCAAAGTGAAAAAGTAAAATCTTGAGGCAATAAATAAATAAATACATAAATAATAAATATATAAAAGAGAGGGCATGATTTCCTATTGGAATCTAGGTCATTTGTGCGGGGCAGCTCAGGGTTCCCCCATGGGGAGCGTTTGGGAACCAGGCCTTTGAGGACAGAAGACTGAGCACAAGACTTGGGCTTCGCATTATGCTAAGGCTGAAGGTCATTGCTATAGGGTATGCTTTCCAGAACACCTGTGTACCTCATTGGATGTGACCTCTTGCCTCGGCCCAGGTCAAGATCCCAGGGAAGAGGAATCTAGTTTGACACGGGGCCCTCCCCACTGCAGGGAGCCTTATTCCCCCTTCCTTCAGACAAAAACACAGCCTACTTGTGATCTCAGTCTGTCCAACAAATAAATAAAATCATTATAAATAAATAAATAAATATATTCAGGCATGTTTTATATAGTGATCAAGTGGAATTCTGCAGTGTGGCTCAGGGTTCTTCCATCGGGAGATTTTGGGAACCAGGCCTCTGAGGTTGGAAGGCTGAGCAGCCGACCACGGCTTCATGTGAGGTATACGGTTAGGGTTAGGGTTAGGGTTAGGGTTAGGGTTAGGGTTATGTTTAGGTGAGGGTTAGAGTAAGGGTTAGGGTTATGTCTTAGGAACAAAGCATGTCGGAACTGGCCACACAATACTGGCACACCAAGGGCTGAGTTGAGGGTGGGAATCAGCAGAATCCTCAGGCGATGGAATTTTGGACGGGACAGGCCAAGAGGGTGGAATGCCCTCAGGGGAGCATGCTGGTTTCTATATATCTGAAGGTACTGGATAGCACAGAAGGAAAGGGTCAGTTTCTGCCTGAGAGGCTGAGTCCTTCCTACAGACTGACTTTCCCATTCACAGGAGGACCTGGGTTCAGTCCTCCGGTGTCCAGAGTCTGATCTCGTAACCTAGGCTTAGCCTTTGGCTCTGGGAGAATGGCTGACCTGATTTGTCAGGGCAGAATTAGGCTTTCTACGGGACTCAGTTGAGGACGTAGCCCTGGCGGACCATCCTATTCCCGGATTGTGGTGTGGGGGTCCTAGGAAGGTGTTGGTAGAATGATCGACAGGCAGATTTCTCCCGCCCCGAGGTCTTCCACAGGGCTAAAATTCCCATTATCATAGTGGGCGGCACCCAGAAGCCTGCGATGTGAAGAAGGAATCCCCTACCTAGAGAGCTACCAGGGCAGGCAACCAGGGATAGAAGTCTAAAGAAGCATCCTCGGGTTAGGGTTAGGCTGATGCACATGGGAGGCCCTACCAGCCCTTGCTGAGGGATCATCAAACTCCTGGTTCCTGCTTCAGGTGGGCACTCCTTGGAGCTGTGTCCCAAGGGGTGCATGAAGATTTCACCTGTTCTACGGATTCAGCTCATTTCTAAAGGGCAAACGTTCCCATTGGGATCTATGGACATTGTGCGGTACACCTCAGGGTTCCCGCAACTGCAGAGTTCATGGACCAGGCTACTGAGGACAGAAGCCTGAGCATGGGACAGGGGCTTTGCATCAGGATTACCGTGAAGGTTATTTCACAAGTGAATGCTGTTGGTAACACCTGGGTGAGTCAGTGGGTTAGGCCACTGCCTTCAGCTCAGGACATGATCCCAGAGTCCTGGGATGGAGCCCCACATCGGGCTGTCTCCTCAGCAGGGAGCCTTCTTTCCCTTCTCTGGGCGTGCAACACTGCCTACATCTTTTCGCGCCCTGCAAAGTGAAAAAGTAAAATCTTGAGGCAATAAATAAATAAATACATAAATAATAAATATATAAAAGAGAGGGCATGATTTCCTATTGGAATCTAGGTCATTTGTGCGGGGCAGCTCAGGGTTCCCCCATGGGGAGAGTTTGGGAACCAGGCCTTTGAGGACAGAAGACTGAGCACATGACTTGGGCTTCGCATTATACTAAGGCTGAAGGTCATTGCTATAGGGTATGCTTTCCAGAACACCTGTGTACCTCATTGGATGTGACCTCTTGCCTCGGCCCAGGTCAAGATCCCAGGGAAGAGGAATCTAGTTTGACACGGGGCCCTCCCCACTGAAGGGAGCCTTATTCCCCCTTCCTTCAGACAAAAACACAGCCTACTTGTGATCTCAGTCTGTCCAACAAATAAATAAAATCATTATAAATAAATAAATAAATATATTCAGGCATGTTTTATATAGTGATCAAGTGGAATTCTGCAGTGTGGCTCAGGGTTCTTCCATCGGGAGATTTTGGGAACCAGGCCTCTGAGGTTGGAAGGCTGAGCAGCCGACCACGGCTTCATGTGAGGTATAGGGTTAGGGTTAGGGTTAGGGTTAGGGTTAGGGTTAGGGTTATGTTTAGGTGAGGGTTAGAGTAAGGGTTAGGGTTATGTTTTAGGAACAAGGCATGTCGGAACTGGCCACACAATACTGGCACACCAAGGGCTGAGTTGAGGGTGGGACTCAGCAGAATCCTCAGGCGATGGAATTTTGGACGGGACAGGCCAAGAGGGTGGAATGCCCTCAGGGGAGCATGCTGGTTTCTATATATCTGAAGGTACTGGATAGCACAGAAGGAAAGGGTCAGTTTCTGCCTGAGAGGCTGAGTCCTTCCTACAGACTGACTTTCCCATCCACAGGAGGACCTGGGTTCAGTCCTCCGGTGTCCAGAGTCTGATCACGTACTAGGCTGAGCCTTTGGCTCTGGGTGAATGGCTGTCCTGATTCGTCAGGGCAGAATTAGGCTTTCCACGGGACTCAGTTGAGGACGTAGCCCTGGCGGACCATCCTATTCCCGGATTGTGGTGTGGGGGTCCTAGGAAGGTGTTGGTAGAATGATCGGACAGGCAGATTTCTCCCTCCCCGAGGTTCTTCCACAGGGCTAAACTTCCCATTTGCCTAGTGGGCGGCACCCAGAGGCCTGCGATGTGAAGAAGGAATCCCCTACCTAGAGGGCTACCAGGGCAGGCAACCGGGGATAGAAGTCTGAAGAAGCACCCTCGGGTTAGGGTTAGGCCGATGCACATGGGAGGCCCTACCGGCCCTTGCTGAGGGATCATCAAACTCCTGGTTCCCACTTCAGGTGGGCGCTCCTTGGAGCTGTGTCCCAAGGGGTGCATGCAGATTTCACCTGTTCTACGGATTCAGCTCATTTCTAAAGGGCAAACGTTCCCATTGGCATCTATGGACATTGTGCGGTGCACCTCAGGGTTCCCGCATCTGCAGAGTTCATGGACAAGGCTACTGAGGACAGAAGCCTGAGCATGGGACAGGGGCTTTGCATCAGGATTACCGTGAAGGTTATTTCACAAGTGAATGCTGTTGGTAACACCTGGGTGAGTCAGTGGGTTAGGCCATTGCCTTCAGCTCAGGACATGATCCCAGAGTCCTGGGATGGAGCCCCACATCGGGCTGTCTCCTCAGCAGGGAGCCTTCTTTCCCTTCTCTGGGCGTGCAACACTGCCTACATCTTTTCGCTTCCTGCAAAGTGAAAAAGTAAAATCTTGAGGCAATAAATAAATAAATACATAAATAATAAATATAAAAAAGAGAGGGCATGATTTCCTATTGGAATCTAGGTCATTTGTGCGGGGCAGCTCAGGGTTCCCCCATGGGGAGAGTTTGGGAACCAGGCCTTTGAGGACAGAAGACTTAGCACATGACTTGGGCTTCGCATTATGCTAAGGCTGAAGGTCATTGCTATAGGGTATGCTTTCCAGAACACCTGTGTACCTCATTGGATGTGACCTCTTGCCTGGGCCCAGGTCAAGATCCCAGGGAAGAGGAATCTAGTTTGACACCGGGCCCTCCCCACTGCAGGGAGCCTTATTCCCCCTTCCTTCAGACAAAAACACAGCCTACTTGTGATCTCAGTCTGTCCAACAAATAAAAAAAATCATTATAAATAAATAAATAAATATATTCAGGCATGTTTTATATAGTGATCAAGTGCAATTCTGCAGTGTGGCTCAGGGTTTCTCCATCGGGAGATTTTGGGAACCAGGCCTCTGAGGTTGGAAGGCTGAGCAGCCGACCACGGCTTCATGTGAGGTATAGGGTTAGGGTTAGGGTTAGGGTTAGGGTAGGGTTAGGGTTAGGGTTAGGGTTATGTTTAGGTGAGGGTTAGAGTAAGGGTTAGGGTTATGTTTTAGGAACAAGGCATGTCGGAACTGGCCACACAATACTGGCACACCAAGGGCTGAGTTGAGGGTGGGACTCTGCAGAATCCTCAGGCAATGGAATTTTGGACGGGACAGGCCAAGAGGGTGGAATGCCCTCAGGGGAGCATGCTGGTTTCTATATATCTGAAGGTACTGGATAGCACAGAAGGAAAGGGTCAGTTTCTGCCTGAGAGGCTGAGTCCTTCCTACAGACTGACTTTCCCATCCACAGGAGGACCTGGGTTCAGTCCTCCGGTGTCCAGAGTCTGATCCCGTAACCTAGGCTTAGCATTTGGCTCTGGGTGAATGGCTGACCTGATTTGTCAGGGCAGAATTAGGCTTTCCACGGGACTCAGTTGAGGACGTAGCCCTGGCGGACCATCCTATTCCCGGATTGTGGTGTGGGGGTCCTAGGGAGCTGTTGGTAGAATGATCGGACAGGCAGATTTTCCCTCCCCGAGGGTCTTCCACAGGGCTAAATTTCCCATTATCATAGTGGGCGGCACCCAGAAGCCTGCGATGTGAAGAAGGAATCCCCTACCTAGAGGGCTACCAGGGCAGGCAACCGGGGATAGAAGTCTGAAGAAGCACCCTCAGGTTAGGGTTAGGCCGATGCACATGGGAGGCCCTACCAGCCCTTGCTGAGGGATCATCAAACTCCTGGTTCCCGCTTCAGGTGGGCGCTCCTTGGAGCTCTGTCCCAAGGGGTGCATGCAGATTTCACCTGTTCTACGGATTCAGCTCATTTCTAAAGGGCAAACGTTCCCATTGGTATCTATGGACTTTGCGCGGTACACCTCAGGGTTCCCGCATCTGCAGAGTTCATGGACCAGGCTACTGAGGACAGAAGCCTGAGCATGGGAAGGGGCTTTGCATCAGGATTACCGTGAAGGTTATTTCACAAGTGAATGCTGTTGGTAACACCTGGGTGAGTCAGTGGGTTAGGCCACTGCCTTCAGCTCAGGACATGATCCCAGAGTCCTGGGATGGAGCCCCACATCGGGCTGTCTCCTAATCAGGGAGCCTTCTTTCCCTTCTCTGGGCGTGCAACACTGCCTACATCTTTTCGCTCCCTGCAAATGAAAAAGTAAAATCTTGAGGCAATAAATAAATAAATACATAAATAATAAATATATAAAAGAGAGGGCATGATTTCCTATTGGAATCTAGGTCATTTGTGCAGGGCAGCTCAGGGTTCCCCCATGGGGAGAGTTTGGGAACCAGGCCTTTGAGGACAGAAGACTGAGCACATGACTTGGGCTTCGCATTATGCTAAGGCTGAAGGTCATTGCTATAGGGTATGCTTTCCAGAACACCTGTGTACCTCATTGGATGTGACCTCTTGCCTCGGCCCAGGTCAAGATCCCAGGGAAGAGGAATCTAGTTTGACACGGGGCCCTCCCCACTGCAGGGAGCCTTATTCCCCCTTCCTTCGGACAAAAACACAGACTACTTGTGATCTCAGTCTGTCCAACAAATAAATAAAATCATTATAAATAAATAAATAAATAAATATATTCAGGCATGTTTTATAAGTGATCAAGTGCAATTCTGCAGTGTGGCTCAGGGTTCTTCCATCGGGAGATTTTGGGAACCAGGCCTCTGAGGTTGGAAGGCTGAGCAGCCGCCCACGGCTTCATGTGAGGTATAGGGTTAGGGTTAGGCTTAGGGTTAGGGTTAGGGTTATGTTTAGGTGAGGGTTAGAGTAAGGGTTAGGGTTATGTTTTAGGAACAAGGCATGTCGGAACTGGCCACACAATACTGGCACACCAAGGGCTGAGTTGAGGGTGGGACTCAGCAGAATCCTCAGCTGATGGAATTTTGGACGGGACAGGCCAAGAGGGTGGAATGCCCTCAGGGGAGCATGCTGGTTTCTATATATTTGAAGGTACTGGATAGCACAGAAGGAAAGGGTCAGTTTCTGCCTGAGAGGCTGAGTCCTTCCTACAGACTGACTTTCCCATCCACAGGAGGACCTGGGTTCAGTCCTCCGGTGTCCAGAGTCTGATCACGTAACCTAGGCTTAGCCTTTGGCTCTGGGAGAATGGCTGACCTGATTTGTCAGGGCAGAATTAGGCTTTCCACGGGACTCAGTTGAGGACGTAGCCCTGGCGGACCATCCTATTCCCGGATTGTGGTGTGGGGGTCCTAGGAAGGTGTTGGTAGAATGATCGGACAGGCAGATTTCTCCCTCCCCGAGGGTCTTCCACAGGGCTAAACTTCCCATTTGCCTAGTGGGCGGCACCCAGGGGCCTGCGATGTGAAGAAGGAATCCCCTACCTAGAGGGCTACCAGGGCAGGCAACCGGGGATAGAAGTCTGAAGAAGCACCCTCGGGTTAGCGTTAGGCCGATGCACATGGGAGGCCCTACCGGCCCTTGCTGAGGGATCATCAAACTCCTGGTTCCCGCTTCAGGTGGGCGCTCCTTGGAGCTGTGTCCCAAGGGGTGCATGCAGATTTCACCTGTTCTACGGATTCAGCTCATTTCGAAAGGGCAAACGTTCCCATTGGGACCTATCGACATTGTGCGGTGCACCTCAGGGTTCCCGCATCTGCAGAGTTCATGGACCAGGCTACTGAGGACAGAAGCCTGAGCATGGGACAGGGGCTTTGCATCAGGATTACCGTGAAGGTTATTTCACAAGTGAATGCTGTTGGTAACACCTGGGTGAGTCAGTGGGTTAGGCCATTGCCTTCAGCTCAGGACATGATCCCAGAGTCCTGGGATGGAGCCCCACATCGGGCTGTCTCCTCAGCAGGGAGCCTTCTTTCCCTTCTCTGGGCGTGCAACACTGCCTACATCTTTTCGCTTCCTGCAAAGTGAAAAAGTAAAATCTTGAGGCAATAAATAAATAAATACATAAATAATAAATATATAAAAGAGAGGGCATGATTTCCTATTGCAATCTAGGTCATTTGTGCGGGGCAGCTCAGGGTTCCCCCATGGGGAGAGTTTGGGAACCAGGCCTTTGAGGACAGAAGACTGAGCACATGACTTGGGCTTCGCATTATGCTAAGGCTGAAGGTCATTGCTATAGGGTATGCTTTCCAGAACACCTGTGTACCTCATTGGATGTGACCTCTTGCCTCGGCCCAGGTCAAGATCCCAGGGAAGAGGAATCTAGTTTGACACGGGGCCCTCCCCACTGCAGGGAGCCTTATTCCCCCTTCCTTCGGACAAAAACACAGCCTACTTGTGATCTCAGTCTGTCCAACAAATAAATAAAATCATTATAAATAAATAAATAAATATATTCAGGCATGTTTTATATAGTGATCAAGTGCAATTCTGCAGTGTGGCTCAGGGTTCTTCCATCGGGAGATTTTGGGAACCAGGCCTCTGAGGTTGGAAGGCTGAGCAGCCGCCCACGGCTTCATGTGAGGTATAGGGTTAGGGTTAGGGTTAGGGTTAGGGTTAGGGTTATGTTTAGGTGAGGGTTAGAGTAAGGGTTAGTGTTATGTTTTAGGAACAAGGCATGTCGGAACTGGCCACACAATACTGGCACACCAAGGGCTGAGTTGAGGGTGGGACTCATCAGAATCCTCAGCCGATGGAATTTTGGACGGGACAGGCCAAGAGGGTGGAATGCCCTCAGGGGAGCATGCTGGTTTCTATATATCTGAAGGTACTGGATAGCACAGAAGGAAAGGGTCAGTTTCTGCCTGAGAGGCTGAGTCCTTCCTACAGACTGACTTTCCCATTCACAGGAGGACCTGGGTTCAGTCCTCCGGTGTCCAGAGTCTGATCACGTAACCTAGGCTTAGCCTTTGGCTCTGGGAGAATGGCTGACCTGATTTGTCAGGGCAGAATTAGGCTTTCCACGGGACTCAGTTGAGGACGTATCCCTGGCGGACCATCCTATTCCCGGATTGTGGTGTGGGGGTCCTAGGAAGGTGTTGGTAGAATGATCGGACAGGCAGATTTCTCCCTCCCCGAGGGTCTTCCACAGGGCTAAACTTCCCATTTGCCTAGTGGGCGGCACCCAGAGGCCTGTGATGTGAAGAAGGAATCCCCTACCTAGAGGGCTACCAGGGCAGGCAACCGGGGATAGAAGTCTGAAGAAGCACCCTCGGGTTAGGGTTAGGCCGATGCACATGGGAGGCCCTACCGGCCCTTGCTGAGGGATCATCAAACTCCTGGTTCCCGCTTCAGGTGGGCGCTCCTTGGAGCTGTGTCCCAAGGGGTGCATGCAGATTTCACCTGTTCTACGGATTCAGCTCATTTCTAAAGGGCAAACGTTCCCATTGGCATCTATGGACATTGTGCGGTGCACCTCAGGGTTCCCGCATCTGCAGAGTTCATGGACAAGGCTACTGAGGACAGAAGCCTGAGCATGGGACAGGGGCTTTGCATCAGGATTACCGTGAAGGTTATTTCACAAGTGAATGCTGTTGGTAACACCTGGGTGAGTCAGTGGGTTAGGCCACTGTCTTTAGCTCAGGACATGATCCCAGAGTCCTGGGATGGAGCCCCACATCGGGCTGTCTCCTCAGCAGGGAGCCTTCTTTCCCTTCTCTGGGCGTGCAACACTGCCTACATCTTTTCGCTCCCTGCAAAGTGAAAAAGTAAAATCTTGAGGCAATAAATAAATAAATACATAAATAATAAATATATAAAAGAGAGGGCATGATTTCCTATTGGAATCTAGGTCATTTGTGCGGGGCAGCTCAGGGTTCCCCCATGGGGAGAGTTTGGGAACCAGGCCTTTGAGGACAGAAGACTGAGCACATGACTTGGGCTTCGCATTATGCTAAGGCTGAAGGTCATTGCTATAGGGTATGCTTTCCAGAACACCTGTGTACCTCATTGGATGTGAACTCTTGCCTCAGCCCAGGTCAAGATCCCAGGGAAGAGGAATCTAGTTTGACACCGGGCCCTCCCCACTGCAGGGAGCCTTATTCCCCCTTCCTTCAGACAAAAACACATCCTACTTGTGATCACAGTCTGTCCAACAAATAAATAAAATCATTATAAATAAATAAATAAATATATTCAGGCATGTTTTATATAGTGATCAAGTGGAATTCTGCAGTGTGGCTCAGGGTTCTTCCATCGGGAGATTTTGGGAACCAGGCCTCTGAGGTTGGAAGGCTGAGCAGCCGACCACGGCTTCATGTGAGGTATAGGGTTAGGGTTAGGGTTAGGGTTAGGGTTAGGTTTATGTTTAGGTGAGGGTTAGAGTAAGGGTTAGGGTTATGTTTTAGGAACAAGGCATGTCGGAACTGGCCACACAATACTGACACAACAAGGGCTGAGTTGAGGGTGGGACTCAGCAGAATCCTCAGGCGATGGAATTTTGGACGGGACAGGCCAAGAGGGTGGAATGCCCTCAGGGGAGCATGCTGGTTTCTATATATCTGAAGGTACTGGATAGCACAGAAGGAAAGGGTCAGTTTCTGCCTGAGAGCCTGAGTCCTTCCTACAGACTGACTTTCCCATCCACAGGAGGACCTGGGTTCAGTCCTCCGGTGTCCAGAGTCTGATCACGTAACCTAGGCTTAGCCTTTGGCTCTGGGAGAATGGCTGACCTGATTCGTCAGGGCAGAATTAGGCTTTCCACGGGACTCAGTTGAGGACGTAGCCCTGGCGGACCATCCTATTCCCGGATTGTGGTGTGGGGGTCCTAGGAAGGTGTTGGTAGAATGATCGGACAGGCAGATTTCTCCCTCCCCGAGGGTCTTCCACAGGGCTAAACTTCCCATTTGCCTAGTGGGCGGCACCCAGGGGCCTGCGATATGAAGAAGGAATCCCCTACCTAGAGGGCTACCAGGGCAGGCAACCGGGGATAGAAGTCTGAAGAAGCACCCTCGGGTTAGGGTTAGGCCGATGCACATGGGAGGCCCTGCCGGCCCTTGCTGAGGGATCATCAAACTCCTGGTTCCCGCTTCAGGTGGGCGCTCCTTGGAGCTGTGTCCCAAGGGGTGCATGCAGATTTCACCTGTTCTACGGATTCAGCTCATTTCTAAAGGGCAAACGTTCCCATTGGGATCTATGGACATTGTGCGGTGCACCTCAGGGTTCCCGCATCTGCAGAGTTCATGGACCAGGCTACTGAGGACAGAAGCCTGAGCATGGGACAGGGGCTTTGCATCAGGATTACCGTGAAGGTTATTTCACAAGTGAATGCTGTTGGTAACACCTGGGTGAGTCAGTGAGTTAGGCCATTGCCTTAGCTCAGGACATGATCCCAGAGTCCTGGGATGGAGCCCCACATCGGGCTGTCTCCTCAGCAGGGAGCCTTCTTTCCCTTCTCTGGGCGTGCAACACTGCCTACATCTTTTCGCTTCCTGCAAAGTGAAAAAGTAAAATCTTGAGGCAATAAATAAATAAATACATAAATAATAAATATATAAAAGAGAGGGCATGATTTCCTATTGGAATCTAGGTCATTTGTGCGGGGCAGCTCAGGGTTCCCCCATGGGGAGAGTTTGGGAACCAGGCCTTTGAGGACAGAAGACTTAGCACATGACTTGGGCTTCGCATTATGCTAAGGCTGAAGGTCATTGCTATAGGGTATGCTTTCCAGAACACCTGTGTACCTCATTGGATGTGACCTCTTGCCTCGGCGCAGGTCAAGATCCCAGGGAAGAGGAATCTAGTTTGACACGGGGCCCTCCCCACTGCAGGGAGCCTTATTCCCCCTTCCTTCGGACAAAAACACAGCCTTCTTGTGATCTCAGTCTGTCCAACAAATAAATAAAATCATTATAAATAAATAAATAAATATATTCAGGCATGTTTTATATAGTGATCAAGTGGAATTCTGCAGTGTGGCTCAGGGTTCTTCCATCGGGAGATTTTGGGAACCAGGCCTCTGAGGTTGGAAGGCTGAGCAGCCGACCACGGCTTCATGTGAGGTATAGGGTTAGGGTTAGGGTTAGGGTTAGGGTTAGGGTTATGTTTAGGTGAGAGTTAGAGTAAGGGTTAGGGTTATGTTTTAGGAACAAGGCATGTCGGAACTGGCCACACAATACTGGCACACCAAGGGCTGTGTTGAGGGTGGGACTCAACAGAATCCTCAGGCGATGGAATTTTGGACGGGACAGGCCAAGAGGGTGGAATGCCCTCAGGGGAGCATGCTGGTTTCTATATATCTGAAGGTACTGGATAGCACAGAAGGAAAGGGTCAGTTTCTGCCTGAGAGGCTGAGTCCTTCCTACAGACTGACTTTCCCATCCACAGGAGGACCTGGGTTCAGTCCTCCGGTGTCCAGAGTCTGATAACATAACCTAGGCTTAGCCTTTGGCTCTGGGTGAATGGCTGACCTGATTTGTCAGGGCAGAATTAGGCTTTCCACGGGACTCAGTTGAGGACGTAGCCCTGGCGGACCATCCTATTCCCGGATTGTGGTGTGGGGGTCCTAGGAAGGTGTTGGTAGAATGATCGGACAGGCAGATTTCTCCCTCCCCGACGGTCATCCACAGGGCTAAACTTCCCATTTGCCTAGTGGGCGGCACCCAGGGGCCTGCGATATGAAGAAGGAATCCCCTACCTAGAGGGCTACCAGGGCAGGCAACCGGGGATAGAAGTCTGAAGAAGCACCCTCGGGTTAGGGTTAGGCCGATGCACATGGGAGGCCCTACCGGCCCTTGCTGAGGGATCATCAAACTCCTGGTTCCCGCTTCAGGTGGGCGCTCCTTGGAGCTGTGTCCCAAGGGGTGCATGCAGATTTTACCTGTTCTACGGATTCAGCTCATTTCGAAAGGGCAAACGTACCCATTGGGATCTATGGACATTGTGCGGTGCACCTCAGGGTTCCCGCATCTGCAGAGTTCATGGACCAGGCTACTGAGGACAGAAGCCTGAGCATGGGACAGGGGCTTTGCATCAGTATTACCGTGAAGGTTATTTCACAAGTGAATGCTGTTGGTAACACCTGGGTGAGTCAGTGGGTTAGGCCATTGCCTTAGCTCAGGACATGATCCCAGAGTCCTGGGATGGAGCCCCACATCGGGCTGTCTCCTCAGCAGGGAGCCTTCTTTCCCTTCTCTGGGCGTGCAACACTGCCTACATCTTTTCGCTTCCTGCAAAGTGAAAAAGTAAAATCTTGAGGCAATAAATAAATAAATACATAAATAATAAATATATAAAAGAGATGGCATGATTTCCTATTGGAATCTAGGTCATTTGTGCGGGGCAGCTCAGGGTTCCCCCATGGGGAGAGTTTGGGAACCAGGCCTTTGAGGACAGAAGACTTAGCACATGACTTGGGCTTCGCATTATGCTAAGGCTGAAGGTCATTGCTATAGGGTATGCTTTCCAGAACACCTGTGTACCTCATTGGATGTGACCTCTTGCCTCAGCCCAGGTCAAGATCCCAGGGAAGAGGAATCTAGTTTGACACGGGGCCCTCCCCACTGCAGGGAGCCTTATCCCCCCTTCCTTCAGACAAAAACACAGCCTACTTGTGATCTCAGTCTGTCCAACAAATAAATAAAATCATTATAAATAAATAAATAAATATATTCAGGCATGTTTTATATAGTGATCAAGTGGAATTCTGCAGTGTGGCTCAGGGTTCTTCCATCGGGAGATTTTGGGAACCAGGCCTCTGAGGTTGGAAGGCTGAGCAGCCGACGACGGCTTCATGTGAGGTATAGGGTTAGAGTTAGGTTTAGGGTTAGGATTATGTTTAGGTGAGGGTTAGAGTAAGGGTTATGGTTATGTCTTAGGAACAAGGCATTTCGGAACTGGCCACACAATACTAGCACACCAAGGGCTGAGTTGAGGGTGGGACTCAGCAGAATCCTCAGGCGATGGGATTTTGGACGGGACAGGCCAAGAGGGTGGAATGCCCTCAGGGGAGCATGCTGGTTTCTATATATCTGAAGGTACTGGATAGCACAGAAGGAAAGGGTCAGTTTCTGCCTGAGAGGCTGAGTCCTTCCTACAGACTGACTTTCCCATCCACAGGAGGATCTGGGTTCATTTTTCCGGTGTCCAGAGTCTAAACACGTAACCTAGGCTTAGCCTTTGGCTCTGGGAGAATGGCTGACCTGATTCGTCAGGGCAGAATTAGGCTTTCCACGGGACTCAGTTGAGGACGTAGCCCTGGCGGACCATCCTATTCCCGGATTGTGGTGTGGGGGTCCTAGGAAGGTGTTGGTAGAATGATCGGACAGGCAGATTTCTCCCTCCCCGAGGGTCTTCCACAGGGCTAAACTTCCCATTTGCCTAGTGGGCGGCACCCAGGGGCCTGCGATATGAAGAAGGAATCCCCTACCTAGAGGGCTACCAGGGCAGGCAACCGGGGATAGAAGTCTGAAGAAGCACCCTCGGGTTAGGGTTAGGCCGATGCTCATGGGAGGCCCTGCCGGCCCTTGCTGAGGGATCATCAAACTCCTGGTTCCCGCTTCAGGTGGGCGCTCCTTGGAGCTGTGTCCCAAGGGGTGCATGCAGATTTCACCTGTTCTACGGATTCAGCTCATTTCTAAAGGGCAAACGTTCCCATTGGGATCTATGGACATTGTGCGGTGCACCTCAGGGTTCCCGCATCTGCAGAGTTCATGGACCAGGCTACTGAGGACAGAAGCCTGAGCATGGGACAGGGGCTTTGCATCAGGATTACCGTGAAGGTTATTTCACAAGTGAATGCTGTTGGTAACACCTGGGTGAGTCAGTGGGTTAGGCCATTGCCTTCAGCTCAGGACATGATCCCAGAGTCCTGGGATGGAGCCCCACATCGGGCTGTCTCCTCAGCAGGGAGCCTTCTTTCCCTTCTCTGGGCGTGCAACACTGCCTACATCTTTTCGCTTCCTGCAAAGTGAAAAAGTAAAATCTTGAGGCAATAAATTAATAAATACATAAATAATAAATATATAAAAGAGAGGGCATGATTTCCTATTGGAATCTAGGTCATTTGTGCGGGGCAGCTCAGGGTTCCCCCATGGGGAGAGTTTGGGAACCAGGCCTTTGAGGACAGAAGACTTAGCACATGACTTGGGCTTCGCATTATGCTAAGGCTGAAGGTCATTGCTATAGGGTATGCTTTCCAGAACACCTGTGTACCTCATTGGATGTGACCTCTTGCCTCGGCCCAGGTCAAGATCCCAGGGAAGAGGAATCTAGTTTGACACGGGGCCCTCCCCACTGCAGGGAGCCTTATTCCCCCTTCCTTCGGACAAAAACACAGCCTACTTGTGATCTCAGTCTGTCCAACAAATAAATAAAATCATTATAAATAAATAAATAAATATATTCAGGCATGTTTTATATAGTGATCAAGTGGAATTCTGCAGTGTGGCTCAGGGTTCTTCCATCGGTAGATGTTGGGAACCAGGCCTCTGAGGTTGGAAGGCTGAGCAGCCGACCACGGCTTCATGTGAGGTATAGGGTTAGGGTTAGGGTTAGCGTTAGGGTTAGGGTTATGTTTAGGTGAGGGTTAGAGTAAGGGTTAGGGTTATGTTTTAGGAACAAGGCATGTCGGAACTGGCCACACAATACTGGCACACCAAGGGCTGTGTTGAGGGTGGGACTCAACAGAATCCTCAGGCGATGGAATTTTGGACGGGACAGGCCAAGAGGGTGGAATGCCCTCAGGGGAGCATGCTGGTTTCTATATATCTGAAGGTACTGGATAGCACAGAAGGAAAGGGTCAGTTTCTGCCTGAGAGGCTGAGTCCTTCCTACAGACTGAATTTCCCATCCACAGGAGGACCTGGGTTCAGTCCTCTGGTGTCCAGAGTCTGATCACGTAACCTAGGCTTAGCCTTTGGCTCTGAGAGAATGGCTGACCTGATTTGTCAGGGCAGAATTAGGCTTTCCACGGGACTCAGTTGAGGAAGTAGCCCTGGCGGACCATCCTATTCCCGGATTGTGGTGTGGGGGTCCTAGGAAGGTGTTGGTAGAATGATCGGACAGGCAGATTTCTCCCTCCCCGACGGTCATCCACAGGGCTAAACTTCCCATTTGCCTAGTGGGCGGCACCCAGAGGCCTGTGATGTGAAGAAGGAATCCCCTACCTAGAGGGCTACCAGGGCAGGCAACCGGGGATAGAATTCTGAAGAAGCACCCTCGGGTTAGGGTTAGGCCGATGCACATGGGAGGCCCTACCGGCCCTTGCTGAGGGATCATCAAACTCCTGGTTCCTGCTTCAGGTGGGCGCTCCTTGGAGCTGTGTCCCAAGGGGTGCATGCAGATTTCACCTGTTCTACGGATTCAGCTCATTTCTAAAGGGCAAACGTTCCCATTGGGATCTATGGACATTGTGCGGTGCACCTCAGGGTTCCCGCATCTGCAGAGTTCATGGACCAGGCTACTGAGGACAGAAGCCTGAGCATGGGACAGGGGCTTTGCATCAGGATTACCGTGAAGGTTATTTCACAAGTGAATGCTGTTGGTAACACCTGGGTGAGTCAGTGGGTTAGGCCACTGCCTTCAGCTCAGGACATGATCCCAGAGTCCTGGGATGGAGCCCCACATCGGGCTGTCTCCTCAGCAGGGAGCCTTCTTTCCCTTCTCTGGGCGTGCAACACTGCCTACATCTTTTCGCTCCCTGCAAAGTGAAAAAGTAAAATCTTGAGGCAATAAATAAATAAATACATAAATAATAAATATATAAAAGAGAGGGCATGATTTCCTATTGGTATCTATGTCATTTGTGCGGGGCAGCTCAGGGTTCCCCCATGGGGAGAGTTTGGGAACCAGGCCTTTGAGGACAGAAGACTGAGCACATGACTTGGGCTTCGCATTATGCTAAGGCTGAAGGTCATTGCTATAGGGTATGCTTTCCAGAACACCTGTGTACCTCATTGGATGTGAACTTTTACCTCAGCCCAGGTCAAGATCCCAGGGAAGAGGAATCTAGTTTGACACCGGGCCCTCCCCACTGCAGGGAGCCTTATTCCCCCTTCCTTCAGACAAAAACACATCCTACTTGTGATCACAGTCTGTCCAACAAATAAATAAAATCATTATAAATAAATAAATAAATATATTCAGGCATGTTTTATATAGTGATCAAGTGGAATTCTGCAGTGTGGCTCAGGGTTCTTCCATCGGGAGATTTTGGGAACCAGGCCTCTGAGGTTGGAAGGCTGAGCAGCCGACCACGGCTTCATGTGAGGTATAGGGTTAGAGTTAGGGTTAGGGTTAGGGTTAGGGTTATGTTTAGGTGAGGGTTAGAGTAAGGGTTAGGGTTATGTTTTAGGAACAAGGCATGTCGGAACTGGCCACACAATACTGGCACACCAAGGGCTGAGTTGAGGGTGGGACTCAGCAGAATCCTCAGGCGATGGAATATTGGACGGGACAGTCCAAGAGGGTGGAATGCCCTCAGGGGAGCATGCTGGTTTCTATATATCTGAAGGTACAGGATAGCACAGAAGGAAAGGGTCAGTTTCTGCCTGAGAGGCTGAGTCCTTCCTACAGACTGACTTTCCCATCCACAGGAGTACCTGGGTTCAGTCCTCCGGTGTCCAGAGTCTGATCACGTAACCTAGGCTTAGCCTTTGGCTCTGGGAGAATGGCTGACCTGATTCGTCAGGGCAGAATTAGGCTTTCCACTGGACTCAGTTGAGGACGTAGCCCTGGGGGACCATCCTATTCCCGGATTGTGGTGTGGGGGTCCTAGGAAGGTGTTGGTAGAATGATCGGACAGGCAGATTTCTCCCTCCCCGAGGGTCTTCCACAGGGCTAAACTTCCCATTTGCCTAGTGGGCGGCACCCAGGGGCCTGCGATATGAAGAAGGAATCCCCTACCTAGAGGGCTACCAGGGCAGGCAACCGGGGATAGAAGTCTGAAGAAGCACCCTCGGGTTAGGGTTAGGCCGATGCACATGGGAGGCCCTGCCGGCCCTTGCTGAGGGATCATCAAACTCCTGGTTCCCGCTTCAGGTGGGCGCTCCTTGGAGCTGTGTCCCAAGGGGTGCATGCAGATTTCACCTGTTCTACGGATTCAGCTCATTTCTAAAGGGCAAACGTTCCCATTGGGATCTATGGACATTGTGCGGTGCACCTCAGGGTTCCCGCATCTGCAGAGTTCATGGACCAGGCTACTGAGGACAGAAGCCTGAGCATGGGACAGGGGCTTTGCATCAGGATTACCGTGAAGGTTATTTCACAAGTGAATGCTGTTGGTAACACCTGGGTGAGTCAGTGGGTTAGGCCATTGCCTTCAGCTCAGGACATGATCCCAGAGTCCTGGGATGGAGCCCCACATCGGGCTGTCTCCTCAGCAGGGAGCCTTCTTTCCCTTCTCTGGGCGTGCAACACTGCCTACATCTTTTCGCTTCCTGCAAAGTGAAAAAGTAAAATCTTGAGGCAATAAATAAATAAATACATAAATAATAAATATATAAAAGAGAGGGCATGATTTCCTATTGGAATCTAGGTCATTTGTGCGGGGCAGCTCAGGGTTCCCCCATGGGGAGAGTTTGGGAACCAGGCCTTTGAGGACAGAAGACTTAGCACATGACTTGGGCTTCGCATTATGCTAAGGCTGAAGGTCATTGCTATAGGGTATGCTTTCCAGAACACCTGTGTACCTCATTGGATGTGACCTCTTGCCTCGGCGCAGGTCAAGATCCCAGGGAAGAGGAATCTAGTTTGACACGGGGCCCTCCCCACTGCAGGGAGCCTTATTCCCCCTTCCTTCGGACAAAAACACAGCCTTCTTGTGATCTCAGTCTGTCCAACAAATAAATAAAATCATTATAAATAAATAAATAAATATATTCAGGCATGTTTTATATAGTGATCAAGTGGAATTCTGCAGTGTGGCTCAGGGTTCTTCCATCGGTAGATTTTGGGAACCAGGCCTCTGAGGTTGGAAGGCTGAGCAGCAGACCACGGCTTCATGTGAGGTATAGGGTTAGGGTTAGGGTTAGGGTTAGGGTTAGGGTTATGTTTAGGTGAGAGTTAGAGTAAGGGTTAGGGTTATGTTTTAGGAACAAGGCATGTCGGAACTGGCCACACAATACTGGCACACCAAGGGCTGTGTTGAGGGTGTTACTCAACAGAATCCTCAGGCGATGGAATTTTGGACGGGACAGGCCAAGAGGGTGGAATGCCCTCAGGGGAGCATGCTGGTTTCTATATATCTGAAGGTACTGGATAGCACAGAAGGAAAGGGTCAGTTTCTGCCTGAGAGGCTGAGTCCTTCCTACAGACTGACTTTCCCATCCACAGGAGGACCTGGGTTCAGTCCTCCGGTGTCCAGAGTCTGATCACGTAACCTAGGCTTAGCCTTTGGCTCTGAGAGAATGGCTGACCTGATTTGTCAGGGCAGAATTAGGCTTTCCACGGGACTCAGTTGAGGACGTAGCCCTGGCGGACCATCCTATTCCCGGATAGTGGTGTGGGGGTCCTAGGAAGGTGTTGGTAGAATGATCGGACAGGCAGATTTCTCCCTCCCCGACGGTCATCCACAGGGCTAAACTTCCCATTTGCCTAGTGGGCGGCACCCAGAGGCCTGTGATGTGAAGAAGGAATCCCCTACCTAGAGGGCTACCAGGGCAGGCAACCGGGGATAGAATTCTGAAGAAGCACCCTCGGGTTAGGGTTAGGCCGATGCACATGGGAGGCCCTACCGGCCCTTGCTGAGGGATCATCAAACTCCTGGTTCCTGCTTCAGGTGGGCGCTCCTTGGAGCTGTGTCCCAAGGGGTGCATGCAGATTTCACCTGTTCTACGGATTCAGCTCATTTCTAAAGGGCAAACGTTCCCATTGGGATCTATGGACATTGTGCGGTGCACCTCAGGGTTCCCGCATCTGCAGAGTTCATGGACCAGGCTACTGAGGACAGAAGCCTGAGCATGGGACAGGGGCTTTGCATCAGGATTACCGTGAAGGTTATTTCACAAGTGAATGCTGTTGGTAACACCTGGGTGAGTCAGTGGGTTAGGCCACTGCCTTCAGCTCAGGACATGATCCCAGAGTCCTGGGATGGAGCCCCACATCGGGCTGTCTCCTCAGCAGGGAGCCTTCTTTCCCTTCTCTGGGCGTGCAACACTGCCTACATCTTTTCGCTCCCTGCAAAGTGAAAAAGTAAAATCTTGAGGCAATAAATAAATAAATACATAAATAATAAATATATAAAAGAGAGGGCATGATTTCCTATTGGTATCTATGTCATTTGTGCGGGGCAGCTCAGGGTTCCCCCATGGGGAGAGTTTGGGAACCAGGCCTTTGAGGACAGAAGACTGAGCACATGACTTGGGCTTCGCATTATGCTAAGGCTGAAGGTCATTGCTATAGGGTATGCTTTCCAGAACACCTGTGTACCTCATTGGATGTGAACTCTTACCTCAGCCCAGGTCAAGATCCCAGGGAAGAGGAATCTAGTTTGACACCGGGCCCTCCCCACTGCAGGGAGCCTTATTCCCCCTTCCTTCAGACAAAAACACATCCTACTTGTGATCACAGTCTGTCCAACAAATAAATAAAATCATTATAAATAAATAAATAAATATATTCAGGCATGTTTTATATAGTGATCAAGTGGAATTCTGCAGTGTGGCTCAGGGTTCTTCCATCGGGAGATTTTGGGAACCAGGCCTCTGAGGTTGGAAGGCTGAGCAGCCGACCACGGCTTCATGTGAGGTATAGGGTTAGAGTTAGGGTTAGGGTTAGGGTTAGGGTTATGTTTAGGTGAGGGTTAGAGTAAGGGTTAGGGTTATGTTTTAGGAACAAGGCATGTCGGAACTGGCCACACAATACTGGCACACCAAGGGCTGAGTTGAGGGTGGGACTCAGCAGAATCCTCAGGCGATGGAATATTGGACGGGACAGTCCAAGAGGGTGGAATGCCCTCAGGGGAGCATGCTGGTTTCTATATATCTGAAGGTACTGGATAGCACAGAAGGAAAGGGTCAGTTTCTGCCTGAGAGGCTGAGTCCTTCCTACAGACTGACTTTCCCATCCACAGGAGGACCTGGGTTCAGTCCTCCGGTGTCCAGAGTCTGATCACGTAACCTAGGCTTAGCCTTTGGCTCTGGGAGAATGGCTGACCTGATTCGTCAGGGCAGAATTAGGCTTTCCACTGGACTCAGTTGAGGACGTAGCCCTGGGGGACCATCCTATTCCCGGATTGTGGTGTGGGGGTCCTAGGAAGGTGTTGGTAGAATGATCGGACAGGCAGATTTCTCCCTCCCCGAGGGTCTTCCACAGGGCTAAACTTCCCATTTGCCTAGTGGGCGGCACCCAGGGGCCTGCGATATGAAGAAGGAATCCCCTACCTAGAGGGCTACCAGGGCAGGCAACCGGGGATAGAAGTCTGAAGAAGCACCCTCGGGTTAGGGTTAGGCCGATGCACATGGGAGGCCCTACCGGCCCTTGCTGAGGGATCATCAAACTCCTGGTTCCCTCTTCAGGTGGGCGCTCCTTGGAGCTGTGTCCCAAGGGGTGCATGCAGATTTTACCTGTTCTACGGATTCAGCTCATTTCGAAAGGGCAAACGTACCCATTGGGATCTATGGACATTGTGCGGTGCACCTCAGGGTTCCCGCATCTGCAGAGTTCATGGACCAGGCTACTGAGGACAGAAGCCTGAGCATGGGACAGGGGCTTTGCATCAGTATTACCGTGAAGGTTATTTCACAAGTGAATGCTGTTGGTAACACCTGGGTGAGTCAGTGGGTTAGGCCATTGCCTTAGCTCAGGACATGATCCCAGAGTCCTGGGATGGAGCCCCACATCGGGCTGTCTCCTCAGCAGGGAGCCTTCTTTCCCTTCTCTGGGCGTGCAACACTGCCTACATCTTTTCGCTTCCTGCAAAGTGAAAAAGTAAAATCTTGAGGCAATAAATAAATAAATACATAAATAATAAATATATAAAAGAGATGGCATGATTTCCTATTGGAATCTAGGTCATTTGTGCGGGGCAGCTCAGGGTTCCCCCATGGGGAGAGTTTGGGAACCAGGCCTTTGAGGACAGAAGACTTAGCCCATGACTTGGGCTTCGCATTATGCTAAGGCTGAAGGTCATTGCTATAGGGTATGCTTTCCAGAACACCTGTGTACCTCATTGGATGTGACCTCTTGCCTCAGCCCAGGTCAAGATCCCAGGGAAGAGGAATCTAGTTTGACACGGGGCCCTCCCCACTGCAGGGAGCCTTATCCCCCCTTCCTTCAGACAAAAACACAGCCTACTTGTGATCTCAGTCTGTCCAACAAATAAATAAAATCATTATAAATAAATAAATAAATATATTCAGGCATGTTTTATATAGTGATCAAGTGGAATTCTGCAGTGTGGCTCAGGGTTCTTCCATCGGGAGATTTTGGGAACCAGGCCTCTGAGGTTGGAAGGCTGAGCAGCCGACGACGGCTTCATGTGAGGTATAGGGTTAGAGTTAGGTTTAGGGTTAGGATTATGTTTAGGTGAGGGTTAGAGTAAGGGTTATGGTTATGTCTTAGGAACAAGGCATTTCGGAACTGGCCACACAATACTAGCACACCAAGGGCTGAGTTGAGGGTGGGACTCAGCAGAATCCTCAGGCGATGGGATTTTGGACGGGACAGGCCAAGAGGGTGGAATGCCCTCAGGGGAGCATGCTGGTTTCTATATATCTGAAGGTACTGGATAGCACAGAAGGAAAGGGTCTGTTTCTGCCTGAGAGGCTGAGTCCTTCCTACAGACTGACTTTCCCATCCACAGGAGGATCTGGGTTCATTTTTCCGGTGTCCAGAGTCTAAACACGTAACCTAGGCTTAGCCTTTGGCTCTGGGAGAATGGCTGACCTGATTCGTCAGGGCAGAATTAGGCTTTCCACGGGACTCAGTTGAGGACGTAGCCCTGGCGGACCATCCTATTCCCGGATTGTGGTGTGGGGGTCCTAGGAAGGTGTTGGTAGAATGATCGGACAGGCAGATTTCTCCCTCCCCGAGGGTCTTCCACAGGGCTAAACTTCCCATTTGCCTAGTGGGCGGCACCCAGGGGCCTGCGATATGAAGAAGGAATCCCCTACCTAGAGGGCTACCAGGGCAGGCAACCGGGGATAGAAGTCTGAAGAAGCACCCTCGGGTTAGGGTTAGGCCGATGCTCATGGGAGGCCCTGCCGGCCCTTGCTGAGGGATCATCAAACTCCTGGTTCCCGCTTCAGGTGGGCGCTCCTTGGAGCTGTGTCCCAAGGGGTGCATGCAGATTTCACCTGTTCTACGGATTCAGCTCATTTCTAAAGGGCAAACGTTCCCATTGGGATCTATGGACATTGTGCAGTGCACCTCAGGGTTCCCGCATCTGCAGAGTTCATGGACCAGGCTACTGAGGACAGAAGCCTGAGCATGGGACAGGGGCTTTGCATCAGGATTACCGTGAAGGTTATTTCACAAGTGAATGCTGTTGGTAACACCTGGGTGAGTCAGTGGGTTAGGCCATTGCCTTCAGCTCAGGACATGATCCCAGAGTCCTGGGATGGAGCCCCACATCGGGCTGTCTCCTCAGCAGGGAGCCTTCTTTCCCTTCTCTGGGCGTGCAACACTGCCTACATCTTTTCGCTTCCTGCAAAGTGAAAAAGTAAAATCTTGAGGCAATAAATTAATAAATACATAAATAATAAATATATAAAAGAGAGGGCATGATATCCTATTGGAATCTAGGTCATTTGTGCGGGGCAGCTCAGGGTTCCCCCATGGGGAGAGTTTGGGAACCAGGCCTTTGAGGACAGAAGACTGAGCACATGACTTGGGCTTCGCATTATGCTAAGGCTGAAGGTCATTGCTATAGGGTATGCTTTCCAGAACACCTGTGTACCTCATTGGATGTGACCTCTTGCCTCGGCCCAGGTCAAGATCCCAGGGAAGAGGAATCTAGTTTGACACGGGGCCCTCCCCACTGCAGGGAGCCTTATTCCCCCTTCCTTCGGACAAAAACACAGCCTACTTGTGATCTCAGTCTGTCCAACAAATAAATAAAATCATTATAAATAAATAAATAAATATATTCAGGCATGTTTTATATAGTGATCAAGTGGAATTCTGCAGTGTGGCTCAGGGTTCTTCCATCGGTAGATTTTGGGAACCAGGCCTCTGAGGTTGGAAGGCTGAGCAGCCGACCACGGCTTCATGTGAGGTATAGGGTTAGGGTTAGGGTTAGCGTTAGGGTTAGGGTTATGTTTAGGTGAGGGTTAGAGTAAGGGTTAGGGTTATGTTTTAGGATCAAGGCATGTCGGAACTGGCCACACAATACTGGCACACCAAGGGCTGTGTTGAGGGTGGGACTCAACAGAATCCTCAGGCGATGGAATTTTGGACGGGACAGGCCAAGAGGGTGGAATGCCCTCAGGGGAGCATGCTGGTTTCTATATATCTGAAGGTACTGGATAGCACAGAAGGAAAGGGTCAGTTTCTGCCTGAGAGGCTGAGTCCTTCCTACAGACTGAATTTCCCATCCACAGGAGGACCTGGGTTCAGTCCTCCGGTGTCCAGAGTCTGATCACGTAACCTAGGCTTAGCCTTTGGCTCTGAGAGAATGGCTGACCTGATTTGTCAGGGCAGAATTAGGCTTTCCACGGGACTCAGTTGAGGAAGTAGCCCTGGCGGACCATCCTATTCCCGGATTGTGGTGTGGGGGTCCTAGGAAGGTGTTGGTAGAATGATCGGACAGGCAGATTTCTCCCTCCCCGACGGTCATCCACAGGGCTAAACTTCCCATTTGCCTAGTGGGCGGCACCCAGAGGCCTGTGATGTGAAGAAGGAATCCCCTACCTAGAGGGCTACCAGGGCAGGCAACCGGGGATAGAATTCTGAAGAAGCACCCTCGGGTTAGGGTTAGGCCGATGCACATGGGAGGCCCTACCGGCCCTTGCTGAGGGATCATCAAACTCCTAGTTCCTGCTTCAGGTGGGCGCTCCTTGGAGCTGTGTCCCAAGGGGTGCATGCAGATTTCACCTGTTCTACGGATTCAGCTCATTTCTAAAGGGCAAACGTTACCATTGGGATCTATGGACATTGTGCGGTGCACCTCAGGGTTCCCGCATCTGCAGAGTTCATGGACCAGGCTACTGAGGACAGAAGCCTGAGCATGGGACAGGGGCTTTGCATCAGGATTACCGTGAAGGTTATTTCACAAGTGAATGCTGTTGGTAACACCTGGGTGAGTCAGTGGGTTAGGCCACTGCCTTCAGCTCAGGACATGATCCCAGAGTCCTGGGATGGAGCCCCACATCGGGCTGTCTCCTCAGCAGGGAGCCTTCTTTCCCTTCTCTGGGCGTGCAACACTGCCTACATCTTTTCGCTCCCTGCAAAGTGAAAAAGTAAAATCTTGAGGCAATAAATAAATAAATACATAAATAATAAATATATAAAAGAGAGGGCATGATTTCCTATTGGTATCTATGTCATTTGTGCGGGGCAGCTCAGGGTTCCCCCATGGGGAGAGTTTGGGAACCAGGCCTTTGAGGACAGAAGACTGAGCACATGACTTGGGCTTCGCATTATGCTAAGGCTGAAGGTCATTGCTATAGGGTATGCTTTCCAGAACACCTGTGTACCTCATTGGATGTGAACTCTTACCTCAGCCCAGGTCAAGATCCCAGGGAAGAGGAATCTAGTTTGACACCGGGCCCTCCCCACTGCAGGGAGCCTTATTCCCCCTTCCTTCAGACAAAAACACATCCTACTTGTGATCACAGTCTGTCCAACAAATAAATAAAATCATTATAAATAAATAAATAAATATATTCAGGCATGTTTTATATAGTGATCAAGTGGAATTCTGCAGTGTGGCTCAGGGTTCTTCCATCGGGAGATTTTGGGAACCAGGCCTCTGAGGTTGGAAGGCTGAGCAGCCGACCACGGCTTCATGTGAGGTATAGGGTTAGAGTTAGGGTTAGGGTTAGGGTTAGGGTTATGTTTAGGTGAGGGTTAGAGTAAGGGTTAGGGTTATGTTTTAGGAACAAGGCATGTCGGAACTGGCCACACAATACTGGCACACCAAGGGCTGAGTTGAGGGTGGGACTCAGCAGAATCCTCAGGCGATGGAATATTGGACGGGACAGTCCAAGAGGGTGGAATGCCCTCAGGGGAGCATGCTGGTTTCTATATATCTGAAGGTACAGGATAGCACAGAAGGAAAGGGTCAGTTTCTGCCTGAGAGGCTGAGTCCTTCCTACAGACTGACTTTCCCATCCACAGGAGGACCTGGGTTCAGTCCTCCGGTGTCCAGAATCTGATCACGTAACCTAGGCTTAGCCTTTGGCTCTGGGAGAATGGCTGACCTGATTCGTCAGGGCAGAATTAGGCTTTCCACTGGACTCAGTTGAGGACGTAGCCCTGGGGGACCATCCTATTCCCGGATTGTGGTGTGGGGGTCCTAGGAAGGTGTTGGTAGAATGATCGGACAGGCAGATTTCTCCCTCCCCGAGGGTCTTCCACAGGGCTAAACTTCCCATTTGCCTAGTGGGCGGCACCCAGGGGCCTGCGATATGAAGAAGGAATCCCCTACCTAGAGGGCTACCAGGGCAGGCAACCGGGGATAGAAGTCTGAAGAAGCACCCTCGGGTTAGGGTTAGGCCGATGCACATGGGAGGCCCTACCGGCCCTTGCTGAGGGATCATCAAACTCCTGGTTCCCGCTTCAGGTGGGCGCTCCTTGGAGCTGTGTCCCAAGGGGTGCATGCAGATTTTACCTGTTCTACGGATTCAGCTCATTTCGAAAGGGCAAACGTACCCATTGGGATCTATGGACATTGTGCGGTGCACCTCAGGGTTCCCGCATCTGCAGAGTTCATGGACCAGGCTACTGAGGACAGAAGCCTGAGCATGGGACAGGGGCTTTGCATCAGTATTACCGTGAAGGTTATTTCACAAGTGAATGCTGTTGGTAACACCTGGGTGAGTCAGTGGGTTAGGCCATTGCCTTAGCTCAGGACATGATCCCAGAGGCCTGGGATGGAGCCCCACATCGGGCTGTCTCCTCAGCAGGGAGCCTTCTTTCCCTTCTCTGGGCGTGCAACACTGCCTACATCTTTTCGCTCCCTGCAAAGTGAAAAAGTAAAATCTTGAAGCAATAAATAAATAAATAGATAAATAATAAATATATAAAAGAGAGGGCATGATTTCCTATTGGAATCTAGGTCATTTGTGCGGGGCAGCTCAGGGTTCCCCCATGGGGAGAGTTTGGGAACCAGGCCTTTGAGGACAGAAGACTGAGCACATGACTTGGGCTTCGCATTATGCTAAGGCTGAAGGTCATTGCTATAGGGTATGCTTTCCAGAACACCTGTGTACCTCATTGGATGTGACCTCTTGCCTCAGCCCAGGTCAAGATCCCAGGGAAGAGGAATCTAGTTTGACACGGGGCCCTCCCCACTGCAGGGAGCCTTATCCCCCCTTCCTTCAGACAAAAACACAGCCTACTTGCGATCTCAGTCTGTCCAACAAATAAATAAAATCATTATAAATAAATAAATAAATATATTCAGGCATGTTTTATATAGTGATCAAGTGGAATTCTGCAGTGTGGCTCAGGGTTCTTCCATCGGGAGATTTTGGGAACCAGGCCTCTGAGGTTGGAAGGCTGAGCAGCCGACGATGGCTTCATGTGAGGTATAGGGTTAGAGTTAGGTTTAGGGTTAGGATTATGTTTAGGTGAGGGTTAGAGTAAGGGTTATGGTTATGTCTTAGGAACAAGGCATTTCGGAACTGGCCACACAATACTAGCACACCAAGGGCTGAGTTGAGGGTGGGACTCAGCAGAATCCTCAGGCGATGGGATTTTGGACGGGACAGGCCAAGAGGGTGGAATGCCCTCAGGGGAGCATGCTGGTTTCTATATATCTGAAGGTACTGGATAGCACAGAAGGAAAGGGTCAGTTTCTGCCTGAGAGGCTGAGTCCTTCCTACAGACTGACTTTCCCATCCACAGGAGGATCTGGGTTCATTTTTCCGGTGTCCAGAGTCTAAACACGTAACCTAGGCTTAGCCTTTGGCTCTGGGAGAATGGCTGACCTGATTCGTCAGGGCAGAATTAGGCTTTCCACGGGACTCAGTTGAGGACGTAGCCCTGGCGGACCATCCTATTCCCGGATTGTGGTGTGGGGGTCCTAGGAAGGTGTTGGTAGAATGATCGGACAGGCAGATTTCTCCCTCCCCGAGGGTCTTCCACAGGGCTAAACTTCCCATTTGCCTAGTGGGCGGCACCCAGGGGCCTGCGATATGAAGAAGGAATCCCCTACCTAGAGGGCTACCAGGGCAGGCAACCGGGGATAGAAGTCTGAAGAAGCACCCTCGGGTTAGGGTTAGGCCGATGCACATGGGAGGCCCTGCAGTCCCTTGCTGAGGGATCATCAAACTCCTGGTTCCCGCTTCAGGTGGGCGCTCCTTGGAGCTGTGTCCCAAGGGGTGCATGCAGATTTCACCTGTTCTACGGATTCAGCTCATTTCTAAAGGGCAAACGTTCCCATTGGGATCTATGGACATTGTGCGGTGCACCTCAGGGTTCCCGCATCTGCAGAGTTCATGGACCAGGCTACTGAGGACAGAAGCCTGAGCATGGGACAGGGGCTTTGCATCAGGATTACCGTGAAGGTTATTTCACAAGTGAATGCTGTTGGTAACACCTGGGTGAGTCAGTGGGTTAGGCCATTGCCTTCAGCTCAGGACATGATCCCAGAGTCCTGGGATGGAGCCCCACATCGGGCTGTCTCCTCAGCAGGGAGCCTTCTTTCCCTTCTCTGGGTGTGCAACACTGCCTACATCTTTTCGCTTCCTGCAAAGTGAAAAAGTAAAATCTTGAGGCAATAAATAAATAAATACATAAATAATAAATATATAAAAGAGAGGGCATGATTTCCTATTGGAATCTAGGTCATTTGTGCGGGGCAGCTCAGGGTTCCCCCATGGGGAGAGTTTGGGAACCAGGCCTTTGAGGACAGAAGACTTAGCACATGACTTGGGCTTCGCATTATGCTAAGGCTGAAGGTCATTGCTATAGGGTATGCTTTCCAGAACACCTGTGTACCTCATTGGATGTGACCTCTTGCCTCGGCCCAGGTCAAGATCCCAGGGAAGAGGAATCTAGTTTGACACGGGGCCCTCCCCACTGCAGGGAGCCTTATTCCCCCTTCCTTCGGACAAAAACACAGCCTACTTGTGATCTCAGTCTGTCCAACAAATAAATAAAATCATTATAAATAAATAAATAAATATATTCAGGCATGTTTTATATAGTGATCAAGTGGAATTCTGCAGTGTGGCTCAGGGTTCTTCCATCGGTAGATTTTGGGAACCAGGCCTCTGAGGTTGGAAGGCTGAGCAGCCGACCACGGCTTCATGTGAGGTATAGGGTTAGGGTTAGGGTTAGGGTTAGGGTTAGGGTTATGTTTAGGTGAGGGTTAGAGTAAGGGTTAGGGTTATGTTTTAGGAACAAGGCATGTCGGAACTGGCCACACAATACTGGCACACCAAGGGCTGTGTTGAGGGTGGGACTCAACAGAATCCTCAGGCGATGGAATTTTGGACGGGACAGGCCAAGAGGGTGGAATGCCCTCAGGGGAGCATGCTGGTTTCTATATATCTGAAGGTACTGGATAGCACAGAAGGAAAGGGTCAGTTTCTGCCTGAGAGGCTGAGTCCTTCCTACAGACTGACTTTCCCATCCACAGGAGGACCTGGGTTCAGTCCTCCGGTGTCCAGAGTCTGATCACGTAACCTAGGCTTAGCCTTTGGCTCTGAGAGAATGGCTGACCTGATTTGTCAGGGCAGAATTAGGCTTTCCACGGGACTCAGTTGAGGACGTAGCCCTGGCGGACCATCCTATTCCCGGATTGTGGTGTGGGGGTCCTAGGAAGGTGTTGGTAGAATGATCGGACAGGCAGATTTCTCCCTCCCCGAGGATCTTCCACAGGGCTAAACTTCCCATTTGCCTAGTGGGCGGCACCCAGAGGCCTGTGATGTGAAGAAGGAATCCCCTACCTAGAGGGCTACCAGGGCAGGCAACCGGGGATAGAAGTCTGAAGAAGCACCCTCGGGTTAGGGTTAGGCCGATGCACATGGGAGGCCCTACCGGCCCTTGCTGAGGGATCATCAAACTCCTGGTTCCCGCTTCAGGTGGGCGCTCCTTGGAGCTCTGTCCTAGGGGTGCATGCAGATTTCACCTGTTCTACGGATTCAGCTCATTTCTAAAGGGCAAACGTTCCCATTGGGATCTATGGACATTGTGCGGTGCACCTCAGGGTTCCCGCATCTGCAGAGTTCATGGACCAGGCTACTGAGGACAGAAGCCTGAGCATGGGACAGGGGATTTGCATCAGGATTACCGTGAAGGTTATTTCACAAGTGAATGCTGTTGGTAACACCTGGGTGAGTCAGTGGGTTAGGCCACTGCCTTCAGCTCAGGACATGATCCCAGAGTCCTGGGATGGAGCCCCACATCGGGCTGTCTCCTCAGCAGGGAGCCTTCTTTCCCTTCTCTGGGCGTGCAACACTGCCTACATCTTTTCGCTCCCTGCAAAGTGAAAAAGTAAAATCTTGAGGCAATAAATAAATAAATACATAAATAATAAATATATAAAAGAGAGGGCATGATTTCCTATTGGTATCTATGTCATTTGTGCGGGGCAGCTCAGGGTTCCCCCATGGGGAGAGTTTGGGAACCAGGCCTTTGAGGACAGAAGACTGAGCACATGACTTGGGCTTCGCATTATGCTAAGGCTGAAGGTCATTGCTATAGGGTATGCTTTCCAGAACACCTGTGTACCTCATTGGATGTGAACTCTTACCTCAGCCCAGGTCAAGATCCCAGGGAAGAGGAATCTAGTTTGACACCGGGCCCTCCCCACTGCAGGGAGCCTTATTCCCCCTTCCTTCAGACAAAAACACATCCTACTTGTGATCACAGTCTGTCCAACAAATAAATAAAATCATTATAAATAAATAAATAAATATATTCAGGCATGTTTTATATAGTGATCAAGTGGAATTCTGCAGTGTGGCTCAGGGTTCTTCCATCGGGAGATTTTGGGAACCAGGCCTCTGAGGTTGGAAGGCTGAGCAGCCGACCACGGCTTCATGTGAGGTATAGGGTTAGAGTTAGGGTTAGGTTTAGGGTTAGGGTTATGTTTAGGTGAGGGTTAGAGTAAGGGTTAGGGTTATGTTTTAGGAACAAGGCATGTCGGAACTGGCCACACAATACTGGCACACCAAGGGCTGAGTTGAGGGTGGGACTCAGCAGAATCCTCAGGCGATGGAATTTTGGACGGGACAGTCCAAGAGGGTGGAATGCCCTCAGGGGAGCATGCTGGTTTCTATATATCTGAAGGTACTGGATAGCACAGAAGGAAAGGGTCAGTTTCTGCCTGAGAGGCTGAGTCCTTCCTACAGACTGACTTTCCCATCCACAGGAGGACCTGGGTTCAGTCCTCCGGTGTCCAGAGTCTGATCACGTAACCTAGGCTTAGCCTTTGGCTCTGGGAGAATGGCTGACCTGATTCGTCAGGGCAGAATTAGGCTTTCCACGGGACTCAGTTGAGGACGTAGCCCTGGCGGACCATCCTATTCCCGGATTGTGGTGTGGGGGTCCTAGGAAGGTGTTGGTAGAATGATCGGAAAGGCAGATTTATCCCTCCCCGAGGGTCTTCCACAGGGCTAAACTTCCCATTTGCCTAGTGGGCGGCACCCAGGGGCCTGCGATATGAAGAAGGAATCCCCTACCTAGAGGGCTACCAGGGCAGGCAACCGGGGATAGAAGTCTGAAGAAGCACCCTCGGGTTAGGGTTAGGCCGATGCACATGGGAGGCCCTACCGGCCCTTGCTGAGGGATCATCAAACTCCTGGTTCCCGCTTCAGGTGGGCGCTCCTTGGAGCTGTGTCCCAAGGGGTGCATGCAGATTTTACCTGTTCTACGGATTCAGCTCATTTCGAAAGGGCAAACGTTCCCATTGGGATCTATGGACATTGTGCGGTGCACCTCAGGGTTCCCGCATCTGCAGAGTTCATGGACCAGGCTACTGAGGACAGAAGCCTGAGCATGGGACAGGGGCTTTGCATCAGTATTACCGTGAAGGTTATTTCACAAGTGAATGCTGTTGGTAACACCTGGGTGAGTCAGTGGGTTAGGCCATTGCCTTAGCTCAGGACATGATCCCAGAGTCCTGGGATGGAGCCCCACATCGGGCTGTCTCCTCAGCAGGGAGCCTTCTTTCCCTTCTCTGGGCGTGCAACACTGCCTACATCTTTTCGCTTCCTGCAAAGTGAAAAAGTAAAATCTTGAGGCAATAAATAAATGAATACATAAATAATAAATATATAAAAGAGATGGCATGATTTCCTATTGGAATCTAGGTCATTTGTGCGGGGCAGCTCAGGGTTCCCCCATGGGGAGAGTTTGGGAACCAGGCCTTTGAGGACAGAAGACTGAGCACATGACTTGGGCTTCGCATTATGCTAAGGCTGAAGGTCATTGCTATAGGGTATGCTTTCCAGAACACCTGTGTACCTCATTGGATGTGACCTCTTGCCTCAGCCCAGGTCAAGATCCCAGGGAAGAGGAATCTAGTTTGACACGGGGCCCTCCCCACTGCAGGGAGCCTTATTCCCCCTTCCTTCAGACAAAAACACAGCCTACTTGTGATCTCAGTCTGTCCAGCAAATAAATAAAATCATTATAAATAAATAAATAAATATATTCAGGCATGTTTTATATAGTGATCAAGTGGAATTCTGCAGTGTGGCTCAGGGTTCTTCCATCGGGAGATTTTGGGAACCAGGCCTCTGAGGTTGGAAGGCTGAGCAGCCGACGACGGCTTCATGTGAGGTATAGGGTTAGAGTTAGGTTTAGGGTTAGGATTATGTTTAGGTGAGGGTTAGAGTAAGGGTTATGGTTATGTCTTAGGAACAAGGCATTTCGGAACTGGCCACACAATACTAGCACACCAAGGGCTGAGTTGAGGGTGGGACTCAGCAGAATCCTCAGGCGATGGGATTTTAGACGGGACAGGCCAAGAGGGTGGAATGCCCTCAGGGGAGCATGCTGGTTTCTATATATCTGAAGGTACTGGATAGCACAGAAGGAAAGGGTCAGTTTCTGCCTGAGAGGCTGAGTCCTTCCTACAGACTGACTTTCCCATCCACAGGAGGATCTGGGTTCATTTTTCCGGTGTCCAGAGTCTAAACACGTAATCTAGATTAGCCTTTGGCTCTGGGAGAATGGCTGACCTGATTTGTCAGGGCAGAATTAGGCTTTCCACAGGACTCAGTTGAGGACGTAGCCCTGGCGGACCATCCTATTCCCGGATTGTGGTGTGGGAGTCCTAGGAAGGTGTTGGTAGAATGATCGGACAGGCAGATTTCTCCCTCCCCTAGGGTCTTCCACAGGGCTAAACTTCCCATTTGCCTAGTGGGCGGCACCCAGGGGCCTGCGATGTGAAGAAGGAATCCCCTACCTAGAGGGCTACCAGCGCTGGCAACCGGGGATAGAAGTCTGAAGAAGCACCCTCGGGTTAGGGTTAGGCCGATGCACATGGGAGGCCCTACCGGCCCTTGCTGAGGGATCATCAAACTCCTGGTTCCCGCTTCAGGTGGGCGCTCCTTGGAGCTGTGTCCCAAGGGGTGCATGCAGATTTCACCTGTTCTACGGATTCAGCTCATTTCGAAAGGGCAAACGTTCCCATTGGGATCTATGGACATTGTGCGGTGCACCTCAGGGTTCCCGCATCTGCAGAGTTCATGGACCAGGCTACTGAGGACAGAAGCCTGAGCATGGGACAGGGGATTTGCATCAATATTACCGTGAAGGTTATTTCACAAGTGAATGCTGTTGGTAACACCTGGGTGAGTCAGTGGGTTAGGCCACTGCCTTCAGCTCAGGACATGATCCCAGAGTCCTGGGATGGAGCCCCACATCGGGCTGTCTCCTCAGCAGGGAGCCTTCTTTCCCTTCTCTGGGCTTGCAACACTGCCTACATCTTTTTGCTCCCTGCAAAGTGAAAAAGTAAAATCTTGAGGCAATAAATAAATAAATACATAAATAATAAATATATAAAAGAGAGGGCATGATTTCCTATTGGAATCTAGGTCATTTGTGCGGGGCAGCTCAGGGTTCCACCATGGGGAGAGTTTGGGAACCAGGCCTTTGAGGACAGAAGACTGAGCACATGACTTGGGCTTCGCATTATGCTAAGGCTGAAGGTCATTGCTATAGGGTATGCTTTCCAGAACACCTGTGTACCTCATTGGATGTGACCTCTTGCCTCGGCCCAGGTCAAGATCCCAGGGAAGAGGAATCTAGTTTGACACGGGGCCCTCCCCACTGCAGGGAGCCTTATTCCCCCTTCCTTCAGACAAAAACACAGCCTACTTGTGATCTCAGTCTGTCCAGCAAATAAATAAAATCATTATAAAGAAATAAATAAATATATTCAGGCATGTTTTACATAGTGATCAAGTGGAATTCTGCAGTGTGGCTCAGGGTTCTTCCATCGGGAGATTTTGGGAACCAGGCCTCTGAGGTTGGAAGGCTGAGCAGCCGACCACGGCTTCATGTGAGGTATAGGGTTAGGGTTATGTTTAGCTGAGGGTTAGAGTAAGGGTTAGGGTTATGTTTTAGGAACAAGGCATGTCGGAACTGGCCACACAATACTGGCACACCAAGGGCTGAGTTGAGGGTGGGACTCAGCAGAATCCTCAGGCGATGGAATTTTGGACGGGACAGGCCAAGAGGGTGGAATGCCCTCAGGGGAGCATGCTGGTTTCTATATATCTGAAGGTACTGGATAGCATAGAAGGAAAGGGTCAGTTTCTGCCTGAGAGGCTGAGTCCTTCCTACAGACTGACTTTCCCATCCACAGGAGGACCTGGGTTCAGTCCTCCGGTGTCCAGAGTCTGATCACGTAACCTAGGCTTAGACTTTGGCTCTGGGTGAATGGCTGACCTGATTCGTCAGGGCAGAATTAGGCTTTCCACGGGACTCAGTTGAGGACGTAGCCCTGGCGGACCATCCTATTCCCGGATTGTGGTGTGGGGGTCCTAGGAAGGTGTTGGTAGAATGATCGGACAGGCAGATTTCTCCCTCCCCGAGGGTCTTCCACAGGGCTAAACTTCCCATTTGCCTAGTGGGCGGCACCCGGAGGCCTGCGATATGAAGAAGGAATCCCCTACCTAGAGGGCTACCAGGGCAGGCAACCAGGGATAGAAGTCTGAAGAAGCACCCTCGGGTTAGGGTTAGGCCGATGCACATGGGAGGCCCTACCGGCCCTTGCTGAGGGATCATCAAACTCCTGGTTCCCGCTTCAGGTGGGCGCTCCTTGGAGCTGTGTCCCAAGGGGTGCATGCAGATTTCACCTGTTCTACGGATTCAGCTCATTTCTAAAGGGCAAACGTTCCCATTGGCATCTATGGACATTGTGCGGTGCACCTCAGGGTTCCCGCATCTGCAGAGTTCATGGACCAGGCTACTGAGGACAGAAGCCTGAGCATGGGACAGGGGCTTTGCATCAGGATTACCGTGAAGGTTATTTCACAAGTGAATGCTGTTGGTAACACCTGGGTGAGTCAGTGGGTTAGGCCATTGCCTTCAGCTCAGGACATGATCCCAGAGTCCTGGGATGGAGCCCCACATCGGGCTGTCTCCTCAGCAGGGAGCCTTCTTTCCCTTCTCTGGGCGTGCAACACTGCCTACATCTTTTCGCTCCCTGCAAAGTGAAAAAGTAAAATCTTGAGGCAATAAATAAATAAATACATAAATAATAAATATATAAAAGAGAGGGCATGATTTCCTATTGGAATCTAGGTCATTTGTGCGGGGCAGCTCAGGGTTCCCCCATGGGGAGAGTTTGGGAACCAGGCCTTTGAGGACAGAAGACTGAGCACATGACTTGGGCTTCACATTATGCTAAGGCTGAAGGTCATTGCTATAGGGTATGCTTTCCAGAACACCTGTGTACCTCATTGGATGTGACCTCTTGCCTCGGCGCAGGTCAAGATCCCAGGGAAGAGGAATCTAGTTTGACACGGGGCCCTCCCCACTGCAGGGAGCCTTATTCCCCCTTCCTTCAGACAAAAACACAGCCTACTTGTGATCTCAGTCTGTCCAACAAATAAATAAAATCATTATAAATAAATAAATAAATATATTCAGGCATGTTTTATACAGTGATCAAGTGGAATTCTGCAGTGTGGCTCAGGGTTCTTCCATCGGGAGATTTTGGGAACAAGGCCTCTGAGGTTGGAAGGCTGAGCAGCCGACCACAGCTTCATGTGAGGTATAGGGTTAGGGTTAGGGTTAGGGTTAGGGTTAGGTTTATGTTTAGGTGAGGGTTAGAGTAAGGGTTAGGGTTATGTTTTAGGAACAAGGCATGTTGGAACTGGCCACACAATACTGGCACACCAAGGGCTGAGTTGAGGGTGGGACTCAGCAGAATCCTCAGGCGATGGAATTTTGGACGAGACAGGCCAAGAGGGTGGAATGCCCTCAGGGGAGCATTCTGGTTTCTATATATCTGAAGGTACTGGATAGCACAGAAGGAAAGGGTCAGTTTCTGCCTGAGAGGCTGAGTCCTTCCTACAGACTGACTTTCCCATCCACAGGAGGACCTGGATTCACTCCTCCGGTGTCCAGAGTCTGATCCCGTAACCTAGGCTTAGCATTTGGCTCTGGGAGAATGGCTGACCTGATTTGTCAGGGCAGAATTAGGCTTTCCACAGGACTCAGTTGAGGACGTAGTCCTGGCGGACCATCCTATTCCCGGATTGTGGTGTGGGGGTCCTAGGAAGGTGTTGGTAGAATGATCGGACAGGCAGATTTTTCCCTCCCCGAGGGTCTTCCACAGGGCTAAATTTCCCATTATCATAGTGGGCGGCACCCAGAAGCCTGCGATGTGAAGAAGGAATCCCCTACCTAGAGGGCTACCAGGGCAGGCAACCGGGGATAGAAGTCTGAAGAAGCACCCTCGGGTTAGGGTTAGGCCGATGCACATGGGAGGCCGTACCGGCCCTTGCTGAGGGATCATCAAACTCCTGGTTCCCGCTTCAGGTGGGCGCTCCTTGGAGCTGTGTCCCAAGGGGTGCATGCAGATTTCACCTGTTCTACGGATTCAGCTCATTTCTAAAGGGCAAACGTTCCCATTGGCATCTATGGACATTGTGCGGTGCACCTCAGGGTTCCCGCATCTGCAGAGTTCATGGACCAGGCTACTGAGGACAGAAGCCTGAGCATGGGACAGGGGCTTTGCATCAGGATTACCGTGAAGGTTATTTCACAAGTGAATGCTGTTGGTAACACCTGGGTGAGTCAGTGGGTTAGGCCATTGCCTTCAGCTCAGGACATGATCCCAGAGTCCTGGGATGGAGCCCCACATCGGGCTGTCTCCTCATCAGGGAGCCTTCTTTCCCTTCTCTGGGCGTGCAACACTGCCTACATCTTTTCGCTTCCTGCAAAGTGAAAAAGTAAAATCTTGGGGCAATAAATAAATAAATACATAAATAATAAATATATAAAAGAGAGGGCATGATTTCCTATTGGAATCTAGGTCATTTGTGCGGGGCAGCTCAGGGTTCCCCCAAGGGAAGAGTTTGGGAACCAGGCCTTTGAGGACAGAAGACTGAACACATAACTTGGGCTTCGCATTATGCTAAGGCTGAAGGTCATTGCTATAGGGTATGCTTTCCAGAACACCTGTGTACCTCATTGGATGTGACCTCTTGCCTCGGCCCAGGTCAAGATCCCAGGGAAGAGGAATCTAGTTTGACACGGGGCCCTCCCCACTGCAGGGAGCCTTATTCCCCCTTCCTTCAGACAAAAACACAGCCTACTTGTGATCTCAGTCTGTCCAACAAATAAATAAAATCATTATAAATAAATAAATAAATATATTCAGGCATGTTTTATATAGTGATCAAGTGCAATTCTGCAGTGTGGCTCAGGGTTCTTCCATCGGGAGATTTTGGGAACCAGGCCTCTGAGGTTGGAAGGCTGAGCAGACGACCACGGCTTCATGTGAGGTATAGGGTTAGGGTTAGGGTTAGTGTTAGGGTTAGGGTTATGTTTAGGTGAGGGTTAGAGTAAGGGTTAGGGTTATATCTTAGGAACAAGGCATGTCGGAACTGGCCACACAATACTGGCACACCAAGGGCTGAGTTGAGGGTGGGACTCAGCAGAATCCTCAGGCGATGGAATTTTGGACAGGACAGGCCAAGAGGGTGGAATGCCCTCAGGGGAGCATGCTGGTTTCTATATATCTGAAGGTACTGGATAGCACAGAAGGAAAGGGTCAGTTTCTGCCTGAGAGGCTGAGTCCTTCCTACAGACTGACTTTCCCATCCAAGGAGGACCTGGGTTCAGTCCTCCGGTGTCCAGAGTCTGATAACATAACCTAGGCTTAGCCTTTGGCTCTGGGTGAATGGCTGACCTGATTTGTCAGGGCAGAATTAGGCTTTCCACGGGACTCAGTTGAGGATGTAGCCCTGGCGGACCATCCTATTCCCGGATTGTGGTGTGGGGGTCCTAGGAAGGTGCTGGTAGAATGATCGGACAGGCAGATTTCTCCCTCCCCGAGGGTCTTCCACAGGGCTAAACTTCCCATTTGCCTAGTGGGCGGCACCCGGAGGCCTGCGATATGAAGAAGGAATCCCCTACCTAGAGGGCTACCAGGGCAACCAACCGGGGATAGAAGTCTGAAGAAGCACCCTCGGGTTAGGGTTAGGCCGATGCACATGGGAGGCCCTACCGGCCCTTGCTGAGGGATCATCAAACTCCTGGTTCCCGCTTCAGGTGGGCGCTCCTTGGAGCTGTGTCCCAAGGGGTGCATGCAGATTTCACCTGTTCTACGGATTCAGCTCATTTCTAAAGGGCAAACGTTCCCATTGGCATCTATGGACATTGTGCGGTGCACCTCAGGGTTCCCGCATCTGCAGAGTTCATGGACCAGGCTACTGAGGACAGAAGCCTGAGCATGGGACAGGGGCTTTGCATCAGGATTACCGTGAAGGTTATTTCACAAGTGAATGCTGTTGGTAACACCTGGGTGAGTCAGTGGGTTAGGCCACTGCCTTCAGCTCAGGACATGATCCCAGAGTCCTGGGATGGAGCCCCACATCGGGCTGTCTCCTCAGCAGGGAGCCTTCTTTCCCTTCTCTGGGCGTGTAACACTGCCTACATCTTTTCGCTCCCTGCAAAGTGAAAAAGAAAAATCTTGAGGCAATAAATAAATAAATACATAAATAATAAATATATAAAAGAGAGGGCATGATTTCCTATTGGAATCTAGGTCATTTGTGCGGGGCAGCTCAGGGTTCCCCCATGGGGAGAGTTTGGGAACCAGGCCTTTGAGGACAGAAGACTGAGCACATGACTTGGGCTTCGCATTATGCTAAGGCTGAAGGTCATTGCTATAGGGTATACTTTCCAGAACACCTGTGTACCTCATTGGATGTGACCTCTTGCCTCGGCCCAGGTCAAGATCCCAGGGAAGAGGAATCTAGTTTGACACGGGGCCCTCCCCACTGCAGGGAGCCTTATTCCCCCTTCCTTCGGACAAAAACACAGCCTTCTTGTGATCTCAGTCTGTCCAACAAATAAATAAAATCATTATAAATAAATAAATAAATATATTCAGGCATGTTTTATATAGTGATCAAATGCAATTCTGCAGTGTGGCTCAGGGTTCTTCCATCGGGAGATTTTGGGAACCAGGCCTCTGAGGTTGGAAGGCTGAGCAGCCGACCACGGCTTCATGTGAGGTATAGGGTTAGGGTTATGTTTAGGTGAGGGTTAGAGTAAGGGTTAGGGTTATGTTTTAGGAACAAGGCATGTCGGAACTGGCCACACAATACTGGCACACCAAGGGCTGAGTTGAGGGTGGGACTCAGCAGAATCCTCAGGCGATGGAATTTTGGACGGGACAGGCCAAGAGGGTGGAATGCCCTCAGGGGAGCATGCTGGTTTCTATATACCTGAAGGTACTGGATAGCATAGAAGGAAAGGGTCAGTTTCTGCCTGAGAGGCTGAGTCCTTCCTACAGACTGACTTTCCCATCCACAGGAGGACCTGGGTTCAGTCCTCCGGTGTCCAGAGTCTGATCACGTAACCTAGGCTTAGACTTTGGCTCTGGGTGAATGGCTGTCCTGATTCGTCAGGGCAGAATTAGGCTTTCCACGGGACTCAGTTGAGGACGTAGCCCTGGCGGACCATCCTATTCCCGGATTGTGGTGTGGGGGTCCTAGGAAGGTGTTGGTAGAATGATCGGACAGGCAGATTTCTCCCTCCCCGAGGGTCTTCCACAGGGCTAAACTTCCCATTTGCCTAGTGGGCGGCACCCGGAGGCCTGCGATATGAAGAAGGAATCCCCTACCTAGAGGGCTACCAGGGCAGGCAACCGGGGATAGAAGTCTGAAGAAGCACCCTCGGGTTAGGGTTAGGCCGATGCACATGGGAGGCCCTACCGGCCCTTGCTGAGGGATCATCAAACTCCTGGTTCCCGCTTCAGGTGGGCGCTCCTTGGAGCTGTGTCCCAAGGGGTGCATGCAGATTTCACCTGTTCTACGGATTCAGCTCATTTCTAAAGGGCAAACGTTCCCATTGGCATCTATGGACATTGTGCGGTGCACCTCAGGGTTCCCGCATCTGCAGAGTTCATGGACCAGGCTACTGAGGACAGAAGCCTGAGCATGGGACAGGGGCTTTGCATCAGGATTACCGTGAAGGTTATTTCACAAGTGAATGCTGTTGGTAACACCTGGGTGAGTCAGTGGGTTAGGCCATTGCCTTCAGCTCAGGACATGATCCCAGAGTCCTGGGATGGAGCCCCACATCGGGCTGTCTCCTCAGCAGGGAGCCTTCTTTCCCTTCTCTGGGCGTGCAACACTGCCTACATCTTTTCGCTTCCTGCAAAGTGAAAAAGTAAAATCTTGAGGCAATAAATAAATAAATACATAAATAATAAATATATAAAAGAGAGGGCATGATTTCCTATTGGAATCTAGGTCATTTGTGCGGGGCAGCTCAGGGTTCCCCCATGGGGAGAGTTTGGGAACCAGGCCTTTGAGGACAGAAGACTGAGCACATGACTTGGGCTTCGCATTATGCTAAGGCTGAAGGTCATTGCTATAGGGTATGCTTTCCAGAACACCTGTGTACCTCATTGGATGTGACCTCTTGCCTCGGCCCAGGTCAAGATCCCAGGGAAGAGGAATCTAGTTTGACACGGGGCCCTCCCCACTGCAGGGAGCCTTATTCCCCCTTCCTTCAGACAAAAACACAGCCTACTTGTGATCTCAGTCTGTCCAACAAATAAATAAAATCATTATAAATAAATAAATAAATATATTCAGGCATGTTTTATATAGTGATCAAGTGGAATTCTGCAGTGTGGCTCAGGGTTCTTCCATCGGGAGATTTTGGGAACAAGGCCTCTGAGGTTGGAAGGCTGAGCAGCCGACCACAGCTTCATGTGAGGTATAGGGTTAGGGTTAGGGTTAGGGTTAGGGTTAGGTTTATGTTTAGGTGAGGGTTAGAGTAAGGGTTAGGGTTATGTTTTAGGAACAAGGCATGTTGGAACTGGCCACACAATACTGGCACACCAAGGGCTGAGTTGAGGGTGGGACTCAGCAGAATCCTCAGGCGATGGAATTTTGGACGAGACAGGCCAAGAGGGTGGAATGCCCTCAGGGGAGCATGCTGGTTTCTATATATCTGAAGGTACTGGATAGCACAGAAGGAAAGGGTCAGTTTCTGCCTGAGAGGCTGAGTCCTTCCTACAGACTGACTTTCCCATCCACAGGAGGACCTGGATTCACTCCTCAGGTGTCCAGAGTCTGATCCCGTAACCTAGGCTTAGCATTTGGCTCTGGGAGAATGGCTGACCTGATTTGTCAGGGCAGAATTAGGCTTTCCACAGGACTCAGTTGAGGACGTAGTCCTGGCGGACCATCCTATTCCCGGATTGTGGTGTGGGGGTCCTAGGAAGGTGTTGGTAGAATGATCGGACAGGCAGATTTTTCCCTCCCCGAGGGTCTTCCACAGGGCTAAATTTCCCATTATCATAGTGGGCGGCACCCAGAAGCCTGCGATGTGAAGAAGGAATCCCCTATCTAGAGGGCTACCAGGGCAGGCAACCGGGGATAGAAGTCTGAAGAAGCACCCTCGGGTTAGGGTTAGGCCGATGCACATGGGAGGCCGTACCGGCCCTTGCTGAGGGATCATCAAACTCCTGGTTCCCGCTTCAGGTGGGCGCTCCTTGGAGCTGTGTCCCAAGGGGTGCATGCAGATTTCACCTGTTCTACGGATTCAGCTCATTTCTAAAGGGCAAACGTTCCCATTGGCATCTATGGACATTGTGCGGTGCACCTCAGGGTTCCCGCATCTGCAGAGTTCATGGACCAGGCTACTGAGGACAGAAGCCTGAGCATGGGACAGGGGCTTTGCATCAGGATTACCGTGAAGGTTATTTCACAAGTGAATGCTGTTGGTAACACCTGGGTGAGTCAGTGGGTTAGGCCATTGCCTTCAGCTCAGGACATGATCCCAGAGTCCTGGGATGGAGCCCCACATCGGGCTGTCTCCTCATCAGGGAGCCTTCTTTCCCTTCTCTGGGCGTGCAACACTGCCTACATCTTTTCGCTTCCTGCAAAGTGAAAAAGTAAAATCTTGAGGCAATAAATAAATAAATACATAAATAATAAATATATAAAAGAGAGGGCATGATTTCCTATTGGAATCTAGGTCATTTGTGCGGGGCAGCTCAGGGTTCCCCCAAGGGAAGAGTTTGGGAACCAGGCCGTTGAGGACAGAAGACTGAGCACATAACTTGGGCTTCGCATTATGCTAAGGCTGAAGGTCATTGCTATAGGGTATGCTTTCCAGAACACCTGTGTACCTCATTGGATGTGACCTCTTGCCTCGGCCCAGGTCAAGATCCCAGGGAAGAGGAATCTAGTTTGACACGGGGCCCTCCCCACTGCAGGGAGCCTTATTCCCCCTTCCTTCAGACAAAAACACAGCCTACTTGTGATCTCAGTCTGTCCAACAAATAAATAAAATCATTATAAATAAATAAATAAATATATTCAGGCATGTTTTATATAGTGATCAAGTGCAATTCTGCAGTGTGGCTCAGGGTTCTTCCATCGGGAGATTTTGGGAACCAGGCCTCTGAGGTTGGAAGGCTGAGCAGACGACCACGGCTTCATGTGAGGTATAGGGTTAGGGTTAGGGTTAGTGTTAGGGTTAGGGTTATGTTTAGGTGAGGGTTAGAGTAAGGGTTAGGGTTATATCTTAGAAACAAGGCATGTCGGAACTGGCCACACAATACTGGCACACCAAGGGCTGAGTTGAGGGTGGGACTCAGCAGAATCCTCAGGCGATGGAATTTTGGACAGGACAGGCCAAGAGGGTGGAATGCCCTCAGGGGAGCATGCTGGTTTCTATATATCTGAAGGTACTGGATAGCACAGAAGGAAAGGGTCAGTTTCTGCCTGAGAGGCTGAGTCCTTCCTACAGACTGACTTTCCCATCCAAGGAGGACCTGGGTTCAGTCCTCCGGTGTCCAGAGTCTGATAACATAACCTAGGCTTAGCCTTTGGCTCTGGGTGAATGGCTGACCTGATTTGTCAGGGCAGAATTAGGCTTTCCACGGGACTCAGTTGAGGATGTAGCCCTGGCGGACCATCCTATTCCCGGATTGTGGTGTGGGGGTCCTAGGAAGGTGCTGGTAGAATGATCGGACAGGCAGATTTCTCCCTCCCCGAGGGTCTTCCACAGGGCTAAACTTCCCATTTGCCTAGTGGGCGGCACCCGTAGGCCTGCGATATGAAGAAGGAATCCCCTACCTAGAGGGCTACCAGGGCAGGCAACCGGGGATAGAAGTCTGAAGAAGCACCCTCGGGTTAGGGTTAGGCCGATGCACATGGGAGGCCCTACCGGCCCTTGCTGAGGGATCATCAAACTCCTGGTTCCCGCTTCAGGTGGGCACTCCTTGGAGCTGTGTCCCAAGGGGTGCATGCAGATTTCACCTGTTCTACGGATTCAGCTCATTTCTAAAGGGCAAACGTTCCCATTGGCATCTATGGACATTGTGCGGTGCACCTCAGGGTTCCCGCATCTGCAGAGTTCATGGACCAGGCTACTGAGGACAGAAGCCTGAGCATGGGACAGGGGCTTTGCATCAGGATTACCGTGAAGGTTATTTCACAAGTGAATGCTGTTGGTAACACCTGGGTGAGTCAGTGGGTTAGGCCACTGCCTTCAGCTCAGGACATGATCCCAGAGTCCTGGGATGGAGCCCCACATCGGGCTGTCTCCTCAGCAGGGAGCCTTCTTTCCCTTCTCTGGGCGTGTAACACTGCCTACATCTTTTCGCTCCCTGCAAAGTGAAAAAGAAAAATCTTGAGGCAATAAATAAATAAATACATAAATAATAAATATATAAAAGAGAGGGCATGATTTCCTATTGGAATCTAGGTCATTTGTGCGGGGCAGCTCAGGGTTCCCCCATGGGGAGAGTTTGGGAACCAGGCCTTTGAGGACAGAAGACTGAGCACATGACTTGGGCTTCGCATTATGCTAAGGCTGAAGGTCATTGCTATAGGGTATACTTTCCAGAACACCTGTGTACCTCATTGGATGTGACCTCTTGCCTGGGCCCAGGTCAAGATCCCAGGGAAGAGGAATCTAGTTTGACACCGGGCCCTCCCCACTGCAGGGAGCCTTATTCCCCCTTCCTTCAGACAAAAACACAGCCTACTTGTGATCACAGTCTGTCCAACAAATAAATAAAATCATTATAAATAAATAAATAAATATATTCAGGCATGTTTTATATAGTGATCAAATGCAATTCTGCAGTGTGGCTCAGGGTTCTTCCATCGGGAGATTTTGGGAACCAGGCCTCTGAGGTTGGAAGGCTGAGCAGCCGACCACGGCTTCATGTGAGGTATAGGGTTAGGGTTAGGGTTAGGGTTAGGGTTAGGGTTATGTTTACGTGAGCGTTAGAGTAAGGGTTAGGGTTATGTTTCAGGAACAAGGCATGTCGGAACTGGCCACACATACTGGCACACCAATGGCTGTGTTGAGGGTGGGACTCAGCAGAATCCTCAGGCGATGGAATTTTGGACAGGACAGGCCAAGAGGGTGGAATGCCCTCAGGGGAGCATGCTGGTTTCTATATATCTGAAGGTACTGGATAGCACAGAAGGAAAGGGTCAGTTTCTGCCTGAGAGGCTGAGTCCTTCCTACAGACTGACTTTCCCATCCACAGGAGGACCTGGGTTCAGTCCTCCGGTGTCCAGAGTCTGATCACATAACCTAGGCTTAGCCTTTGGCTCTGGGAGAATGGCTGACCTGATTCGTCAGGGCAGAATTAAGCTTTCCACGGGACTCAGTTGAGGACGTAGCCCTGGCGGACCATCCTATTCCCGGATTGTGGTGTGGGGGTCCTAGGAAGGTGTTGGTAGAATGATCGGACAGGCAGATTTCTCCCTCCCCGAGGCTTCCACAGAGCTAAACTTCCCATTTGCCTAGTGGGCGGCACCCAGAGGCCTACGATGTGAAGAAGGAATCCCCTACCTAGAGGGCTACCAGGGCAGGCAACCGGGGATAGAATTCTGAAGAAGCACCCTCGGGTTAGGGTTAGGCCGATGCACATGGGAGGCCCTACCGGCCCTTGCTGAGGGATCATCAAACTCCTGGTTCCCGCTTCAGGTGGGCACTCCTTGGAGCTGTGTCAAGGGGTGCATGCAGATTTCACCTGTTCTACGGATTCAGCTCATTTCTAAAGGGCAAACGTTCCCATTGGGATCTATGGACATTGTGCGGTGCACCTCAGGGTTCCCGCATCTGCAGAGTTCATGGACCAGGCTACTGAGGACAGAAGCCTGAGCATGGGACAGGGGCTTTGCATCAGGATTCCCGTGAAGGTTATTTCACAAGTGAATGCTGTTGGTAACACCTTGGTGAGTCAGTGGGTTAGGCCACTGCCTTCAGCTCAGGACATGATCCCAGAGTCCTGGGATGGAGCCCCACATCGGGCTGTCTCCTCAGCAGGGAGCCTTCTTTCCCTTCTCTGGGTGTGCAATACTGCCTACATCTTTTCGCTCCCTGAAAAGTGAAAAAGTAAAATCTTGAGGCAATAAATAAATAAATACATAAATAATAAATATATAAAAGAGAGGGCATCATTTCCTATTGGAATCTAGGTCATTTGTGCGGGGCAGCTCAGGGTTCCCCCATGGGGAGCGTTTGGGAACCAGGCCTTTGAGGACAGAAGACTGAGCACATGATTTGGGCTTCGCATTATGCTAAGGCTGAAGGTCATTGCTATAGGGTATGCTTTCCAGAACACCTGTGTACCTCATTGGATGTGACCTCTTGCCTCGGCCCAGGTCAAGATCCCAGGGAAGAGGAATCTAGTTTGACACCGGGCCCTCCCCACTGCAGGGAGCCTTATTCCCCCTTCCTTCAGACAAAAACACAGCCTGCTTGTGATCTCAGTCTGTTTAACAAATAAATAAAATCATTATAAATAAATAAATAAATATATTCAGGCATGTTTTATATAGTGATCAAATGCAATTCTGCAGTGTGGCTCAGGGTTCTTCCATCGGGAGATTTTGGGAACCAGGCCTCTGAGGTTGGAAGGCTGAGCAGCCGACCACGGCTTCATGTGAGGTATAGGGTTAGGGTTAGGGTTAGGGTTAGGGTTAGGGTTAGGGTTATGTTTAGGTGAGGGTTAGAGTAAGGGTTAGGGTTATATCTTAGGAACAAGGCATGTCGGAACTGGCCACACAATACTGGCACACCAAGGGCTGAGTTGAGGGTGGGACTCAGCAGAATCCTCAGGCGATGGAATTTTGGACAGGACAGGCCAAGAGGGTGGAATGCCCTCAGGGGAGCATGCTGGTTTCTATATATCTGAAGGTACTGGATAGCACAGAAGGAAAGGGTCAGTTTCTGCCTGAGAGGCTGAGTCCTTCCTACAGACTGACTTTCCCATCCACAGGAAGACCTGGGTTCAGTCCTCCGGTGTCCAGAGTCTGATAACATAACCTAGGCTTAGCCTTTGGCTCTGGGTGAATGGCTGACCTGATTTGTCAGGGCAGAATTAGGCTTTCCACGGGACTCAGTTGAGGATGTAGCCCTGGCGGACCATCCTATTCCCGGATTGTGGTGTGGGGGTCCTAGGAAGGTGCTGGTAGAATGATCGGACAGGCAGATTTTTCCCTCCCCGAGGGTCTTCCACAGGGCTAAACTTCCCATTTGCCTAGTGGGCGGCACCCGGAGGCCTGCGATATGAAGAAGGAATCCCCTACCTAGAGGGCTACCAGGGCAGGCAACCGGGGATAGAAGTCTGAAGAAGCACCCTCGGGTTAGGGTTAGGCCGATGCACATGGGAGGCCCTACCGGCCCTTGCTGAGGGATCATCAAACTCCTGCTTCCCGCTTCAGGTGGGCGCTCCTTGGAGCTGTGTCCCAAGGGGTGCATGCAGATTTCACCTGTTCTACGGATTCAGCTCATTTCTAAACGGCAAGCGTTCCCATTGGGATCTATGGACATTGTGCGGTGCACCTCATGGTTCCCGCATCTGCAGAGTTCATGGACCAGGCTACTGAGGACAGAAGCCTGAGCATGGGACAGGGGCTTTGCATCAGGATTACCTTGAAGGTTATTTCACAAGTGAATGCTGTTGGTAACACCTGGGTGAGTCAGTGGGTTAGGCCACTGCCTTCAGCTCAGGACATGATCCCAGAGTCCTGGGATGGAGCCCCACATCCGGCTGTCTCCTCAGCAGGGAGCCTTCTTTCCCTTCTCTGGGTGTGCAATACTGCCTACATCTTTTCGCTCCCTGCAAAGTGAAAAAGTAAAATCTTGAGGCAATAAATAAATAAATACATAAATAATAAATATATAAAAGAGAGGGCATGATTTCCTATTGGAATCTAGGTCATTTGTGCGGGGCAGCTCAGGGTTCCCCCATGGGGAGAGTTTGGGAACCAGGCCTTTGAGGACAGAAGACTGAGCACATGACTTGGGCTTCGCATTATGCTAAGGCTGAAGGTCATTGCTATAGGGTATGCTTTCCAGAACACCTGTGTACCTCATTGGATGTGACCTCTTGCCTGGGCCCAGGTCAAGATCCCAGGGAAGAGGAATCTAGTTTGAATCGGGGCCCTACCCACTGCAGGGAGCCTTATTCCCCCTTCCTTCAGACAAAAACACAGCCTACTTGTGATCTCAGTCTGTCCAACAAATAAATAAAATCATTATAAATAAATAAATAAATATATTCAGGCATGTTTTATATAGTGATCAAGTGCAATTCTGCAGTGTGGCTCAGGGTTCTTCCATCGAGAGATTTTGGGAACCAGGCCTCTGAGGTTGGAAGGCTGAGCAGCCGACGACGGCTTCATGTGAGGTATACGGTTAGAGTTAGGGTTAGGGTTAGGATTATGTTTAGGTGAGTGTTAGAGTAAGGGTTATGGTTATGTCTTAGGAACAAGGCATTTCGGAACTGGCCACACAATACTAGCACACCAAGGGCTGAGTTGAGGGTGGGACTCAGCAGAATCCTCAGGCGATGGAATTTTGGACGGGACAGGCCAAGAGGGTGGAATGCCCTCAGGGGAGCATGCTGGTTTCTATATATCTGAAGGTACTGGATAGCACAGAAGGAAAGGGTCAGTTTCTGCCTGAGAGGCTGAGTCCTTCCTACAGACTGACTTTCCCATCCACAGGAGGACCTGGGTTCAGTTTTCCGGTGTCCAGAGTCTGAACACGTAATCTAGGCTTAGCCTTTGGCTCTGGGAGAATGGCTGACCTGATTTGTCAGGGCAGAATTAGGCTTTCCACAGGACTCAGTTGAGGACGTAGCCCTGGCGGACCATCCTATTCCCGGATTGTGGTGTGGGAGTCCTAGGAAGGTGTTGGTAGAATGATCGGACAGGCAGATTTCTCCCTCCCCTAGGGTCTTCCCAGGGCTAAACTTCCCATTTGCCTAGTGGGCGGCACCCAGGGGCCTGCGATGTGAAGAAGGAATCCCCTACATAGAGGGCTACCAGCGCTGGCAACCGGGGATAGAAGTCTGAAGAAGCACCCTCGGGTTAGGGTTAGGCCGATGCACATGGGAGGCCCTACCGGCCCTTGCTGAGGGATCATCAAACTCCTGGTTCCCGCTTCAGGTGGGCACTCCTTGGAGCTGTGTCAAGGGGTGCATGCAGATTTCACCTGTTCTACGGATTCAGCTCATTTCTAAAGGGCAAACGTTCCCATTGGGATCTATGGACATTGTGCGGTGCACCTCAGGGTTCCCGCATCTGCAGAGTTCATGGACCAGGCTACTGAGGACAGAAGCCTGAGCATGGGACAGGGGATTTGCATCAGGATTACCGTGAAGGTTATTTCACAAGTGAATGCTGTTGGTAACACCTGGGTGAGTCAGTGGGTTAGGCCACTGCCTTCAGCTCAGGACATGATCCCAGAGTCCTGGGATGGAGCCCCACATCGGGCTGTCTCCTCAGCAGGGAGCCTTCTTTCCCTTCTCTGGGCTTGCAACACTGCCTACATCTTTTCGCTCCCTGCAAAGTGAAAAAGTAAAATCTTGAGGCAATAAATAAATAAATACATAAATAATAAATATATAAAAGAGAGGGCATGATTTCCTATTGGAATCTAGGTCATTTGTGCGGGGCAGCTCAGGGTTCCCCCATGGGGAGAGTTTGGGAACCAGGCCTTTGAGGACAGAAGACTGAGCACATGACTTGGGCTTCGCATTATGCTAAGGCTGAAGGTCATTGCTATAGGGTATGCTTTCCAGAACACCTGTGTACCTCATTGGATGTGACCTCTTGCCTCGGCCCAGGTCAAGATCCCAGGGAAGAGGAATCTAGTTTGACACGGGGCCCTCCCCACTGCAGGGAGCCTTATTCCCCCTTCCTTCAGACAAAAACACAGCCTACTTGTGATCTCAGTCTGTCCAACAAATAAATAAAATCATTATAAATAAATAAATAAATATATTCAGGCATGTTTTATATAGTGATCAAGTGCAATTCTGCAGTGTGGCTCAGGGTTCTTCCATCGGGAGATTTTGGGAACCAGGCCTCTGAGGTTGGAAGGCTGAGCAGACGACCACGGCTTCATGTGAGGTATAGGGTTAGGGTTAGGGTTAGTGTTAGGGTTAGGGTTATGTTTAGGTGAGGGTTAGAGTAAGGGTTAGGGTTATATCTTAGGAACAAGGCATGTCGGAACTGGCCACACAATACTGGCACACCAAGGGCTGAGTTGAGGGTGGGACTCAGCAGAATCCTCAGGCGATGGAATTTTGGACAGGACAGGCCAAGAGGGTGGAATGCCCTCAGGGGAGCATGCTGGTTTCTATATATCTGAAGGTACTGGATAGCACAGAAGGAAAGGGTCAGTTTCTGCCTGAGAGGCTGAGTCCTTCCTACAGACTGACTTTCCCATACAAGGAGGACCTGGGTTCAGTCCTCCGGTGTCCAGAGTCTGATCACGTAACCTAGGCTTAGCCTTTGGCTCTGGGTGAATGGCTGACCTGGTTTGTCAGGGCAGAATTAGGCTTTCCACGGGACTCAGTTGAGGATGTAGCCCTGGCGGACCATCCTATGCCCGGATTGTGGTGTGGGGGTCCTAGGAAGGTGCTGGTAGAATGATCGGACAGGCAGAATTCTCCCTCCCCGAGGGACTTCCACAGGGCTAAACTTCCCATTTGCCTAGTGGGCGGCACCCGGAGGCCTGCGATATGAAGAAGGAATCCCCTACCTAGAGGGATACCAGGGCAGGCAACCGGGGATAGAAGTCTGAAGAAGCACCCTCGGGTTAGGGTTAGGCCGATGCACATGGGAGGCCCTACCGGCCCTTGCTGAGGGATCATCAAACTCCTGGTTCCCGCTTCAGGTGGGCGCTCCTTGGAGCTGTGTCCCAAGGGGTGCATGCAGATTTCACCTGTTCTACGGATTCAGCTCATTTCTAAAGGGCAAACGTTCCCATTGGCATCTATGGACATTGTGCGGTGCACCTCAGGGTTCCCGCATCTGCAGAGTTCATGGACCAGGCTACTGAGGACAGAAGCCTGAGCATGGGACAGGGGCTTTGCATCAGGATTCCCGTGAAGGTTATTTCACAAGTGAATGCTGTTGGTAACACCTGGGTGAGTCAGTGGGTTAGGCCACTGCCTTCAGCTCAGGACATGATCCCAGAGTCCTGGGATGGAGCCCCACATCGGGCTGTCTCCTCAGCAGGGAGCCTTCTTTCCCTTCTCTGGGCGTGTAACACTGCCTACATCTTTTCGCTACCTGCAAAGTGAAAAAGAAAAATCTTGAGGCAATAAATAAATAAATACATAAATAATAAATATATAAAAGAGAGGGCATGATTTCCTATTGGAATCTAGGTCATTTGTGCGGGGCAGCTCAGGGTTCCCCCATGGGGAGAGTTTGGGAACCAGGCCTTTGAGGACAGAAGACTGAGCACATGACTTGGGCTTCGCATTATGCTAAGGCTGAAGGTCATTGCTATAGGGTATGCTTTCCAGAACACCTGTGTACCTCATTGGATGTGACCTCTTGCCTGGGCCCAGGTCAAGATCCCAGGGAAGAGGAATCTAGTTTGACACCGGGCCCTCCCCACTGCAGGGAGCCTTATTCCCCCTTCCTTCAGACAAAAACACAGCCTACTTGTGATCACAGTCTGTCCAACAAATAAATAAAATCATTATAAATAAATAAATAAATATATTCAGGCATGTTTTATATAGTGATCAAATGCAATTTTGCAGTGTGGCTCAGGGTTCTTCCATCGGGAGATTTTGGGAACCAGGCCTCTGAGGTTGGAAGGCTGAGCAGCCGACCACGGCTTCATGTGAGGTATAGGGTTAGGGTTAGGGTTAGGGTTAGGGTTAGGGTTATGTTTACGTGAGCGTTAGAGTAAGGGTTAGGGTTATGTTTCAGGAACAAGGCATGTCGGAACTGGCCACACATACTGGCACACCAATGGCTGTGTTGAGGGTGGGACTCAGCAGAATCCTCAGGCGATGGAATTTTGGACGGGACAGGCCAAGAGGGTGGAATGCCCTCAGGGGAGCATGCTGGTTTCTATATATCTGAAGGTACTGGATAGCACAGAAGGAAAGGGTCAGTTTCTGCCTGAGAGGCTGAGTCCTTCCTACAGACTGACTTTCCCATCCACAGGAGGACCTGGGTTCAGTCCTCCGGTGTCCAGAGTCTGATCACGTAACCTAGGCTTAGCCTTTGGCTCTGGGAGAATGGCTGACCTGATTCGTCAGGGCAGAATTAAGCTTTCCACGGGACTCAGTTGAGGACGTAGCCCTGGCGGACCATCCTATTCCCGGATTGTGGTGTGGGGGTCCTAGGAAGGTGTTGGTAGAATGATCGGACAGGCCGATTTCTCCCTCCCCGAGGCTTCCACAGAGCTAAACTTCCCATTTGCCTAGTGGGCGGCACCCAGAGGCCTACGATGTGAAGAAGGAATCCCCTACCTAGAGGGCTACCAGGGCAGGCAACCGGGGATAGAATTCTGAAGAAGCACCCTCGGGTTAGGGTTAGGCCGATGCACATGGGAGGCCCTACCGGCCCTTGCTGAGGGATCATCAAACTCCTGGTTCCCGCTTCAGGTGGGCACTCCTTGGAGCTGTGTCAAGGGGTGCATGCAGATTTCACCTGTTCTACGGATTCAGCTCATTTCTAAAGGGCAAACGTTCCCATTGGCATCTATGGACATTGTGCGGTGCACCTCAGGGTTCCCGCATCTGCAGAGTTCATGGACCAGGCTACTGAGGACAGAAGCCTGAGCATGGGACAGGGGCTTTGCATCAGGATTCCCGTGAAGGTTATTTCACAAGTGAATGCTGTTGGTAACACCTGGGTGAGTCAGTGGTTTAGGCCACTGCCTTCAGCTCAGGACATGATCCCAGAGTCCTGGGATGGAGCCCCACATCGGGCTGTCTCCTCAGCAGGGAGCCTTCTTTCCCTTCTCTGGGTGTGCAATACTGCCTACATCTTTTCGCTCCCTGAAAAGTGAAAAAGTAAAATCTTCAGGCAATAAATAAATAAATACATAAATAATAAATATATAAAAGAGAGGGCATGATTTCCTATTGGAATCTAGGTCATTTGTGCGGGGCAGCTCAGGGTTCCCCCATGGGGAGAGTTTGGGAACCAGGCCTTTGAGGACAGAAGACTGAGCACATGACTTGGGCTTCGCATTATGCTAAGGCTGAAGGTCATTGCTATAGGGTATGCTTTCCAGAACACCTGTGTACCTCATTGGATGTGACCTCTTGCCTCGGCCCAGGTCAAGATCCCAGGGAAGAGGAATCTAGTTTGACACCGGGCCCTCCCCACTGCAGGGAGCCTTATTCCCCCTTCCTTCAGACAAAAACACAGCCTACTTGTGATCTCAGTCTGTTTAACAAATAAATAAAATCATTATAAATAAATAAATAAATATATTCAGGCATGTTTTATATAGTGATCAAATGCAATTCTGCAGTGTGGCTCAGGGTTCTTCCATCGGGAGATTTTGGGAACCAGGCCTCTGAGGTTGGAAGGCTGAGCAGCCGACCACGGCTTCATGTGAGGTATAGGGTTAGGGTTAGGGTTAGGGTTAGGGTTAGGGTTATGTTTAGGTGAGGGTTAGAGTAAGGGTTAGGGTTATATCTTAGGAACAAGGCATGTCGGAACTGGCCACACAATACTGGCACACCAAGGGCTGAGTTGAGGGTGGGACTCAGCAGAATCCTCAGGCGATGGAATTTTGGAGGGGACAGGCCAAGAGGGTGGAATGCCCTCAGGGGAGCATGCTGGTTTCTATATATCTGAAGGTACTGGATAGCACAGAAGGAAAGGGTCAGTTTCAGCCTGAGAGGCTGAGTCCTTCCTACAGACTGACTTTCCCATCCACAGGAAGACCTGGGTTCAGTCCTCCGGTGTCCAGAGTCTGATAACATAACCTAGGCTTAGCCTTTGGCTCTGGGTGAATGGCTGACCTGATTTGTCAGGGCAGAATTAGGCTTTCCACGGGACTCAGTTGAGGACGTAGCCCTGGGGGACCATCCTATTCCCGGATTGTGGTGTGGGGGTCCTAGGAAGGTGTTGGTAGAATGATCGGAAAGGCAGATTTCTCCCTCCCCGAGGGTCTTCCACAGGGCTAAACTTCCCATTTGCCTAGTGGGCGGCACCCGGAGGCCTGCGATATGAAGAAGGAATCCCCTACCTAGAGGGCTACAAGGGCAGGCAACCGGGGATAGAAGTCTGAAGAAGCACCCTCGGGTTAGGGTTAGGCCGATGCACATGGGAGGCCCTACCGGCCCTTGCTGAGGGATCATCAAACTCCTGGTTCCCGCTTCAGGTGGGCGCTCCTTGGAGCTGTGTCCCAAGGGGTGCATGCAGATTTCACCTGTTCTACGGATTCAGCTCATTTCTAAAGGGCAAACGTTCCCATTGGGATCTATGGACATTGTGCGGTGCACCTCAGGGTTCCCGCATCTGCAGAGTTCATGGACCAGGCTACTGAGGACAGAAGCCTGAGCATGGGACAGGGGCTTTGCATCAGGATTACCGTGAAGGTTATTTCACAAGTGAATGCTGTTGGTAACACCTGGGTGAGTCAGTGGGTTAGGCCACTGCCTTCAGCTCTGGACATGATCCCAGAGTCCTGGGATGGAGCCCCCCATCCGGCTGTCTCCTCAGCAGGGAGCCTTCTTTCCCTTCTCTGGGTGTGCAATACTGCCTACATCTTTTCGCTCCCTGCAAAGTGAAAAAGTAAAATCTTGAGGCAATAAATAAATAAATACATAAATAATAAATATATAAAAGAGAGGGCATGATTTCCTATTGGAATCTAGGTCATTTGTGCGGGGCAGCTCAGGGTTCCCCCATGGGGAGAGTTTGGGAACCAGGCCTTTGAGGACAGAAGACTGAGCACATGACTTGGGCTTCGCATTATGCTAAGGCTGAAGGTCATTGCTATAGGGTATGCTTTCCAGAACACCTGTGTACCTCATTGGATGTGACCTCTTGCCTCGGCCCAGGTCAAGATCCCAGGGAAGAGGAATCTAGTTTGACACCGGGCCCTCCCCACTGCAGGGAGCCTTATTCCCCCTTCCTTCAGACAAAAACACAGCCTACTTGTGATCTCAGTCTGTTTAACAAATAAATAAAATCATTATAAATAAATAAATAAATATATTCAGGCATGTTTTATATAGTGATCAAATGCAATTCTGCAGTGTGGCTCAGGGTTCTTCCATCGGGAGATTTTGGGAACCAGGCCTCTGAGGTTGGAAGGCTGAGCAGCCGACCACGGCTTCATGTGAGGTATAGGGTTAGGGTTAGGGTTAGGGTTAGGGTTAGGGTTAGGGTTATGTTTAGGTGAGGGTTAGAGTAAGGGTTAGGGTTATATCTTAGGAACAAGGCATGTCGGAACTGGCCACACAATACTGGCACACCAAGGGCTGAGTTGAGGGTGGGACTCAGCAGAATCCTAAGGCGATGGAATTTTGGACAGGACAGGCCAAGAGGGTGGAATGCCCTCAGGGGAGCATGCTGGTTTCTATATATCTGAAGGTACTGGATAGCACAGAAGGAAAGGGTCAGTTTCTGCCTGAGAGGCTGAGTCCTTCCTACAGACTGACTTTCCCATCCACAGGAAGACCTGGGTTCAGTCCTCCGGTGTCCAGAGTCTGATAACATAACCTAGGCTTAGCCTTTGGCTCTGGGTGAATGGCTGACCTGATTTGTCAGGGCAGAATTAGGCTTTCCACGGGACTCAGTTGAGGACGTAGCCCTGGGGGACCATCCTATTCCCGGATTGTGGTGTGGGGGTCCTAGGAAGGTGTTGGTAGAATGATCGGAAAGGCAGATTTCTCCCTCCCCGAGGGTCTTCCACAGGGCTAAACTTCCCATTTGCCTAGTGGGCGGCACCCGGAGGCCTGCGATATGAAGAAGGAATCCCCTACCTAGAGGGCTACCAGGGCAGGCAACCGGGGATAGAAGTCTGAAGAAGCACCCTCGGGTTAGGGTTAGGCCGATGCACATGGGAGGCCCTACCGGCCCTTGCTGAGGGATCATCAAACTCCTGGTTCCCGCTTCAGGTGGGCGCTCCTTGGAGCTGTGTCCCAAGGGGTGCATGCAGATTTCACCTGTTCTACGGATTCAGCTCATTTCTAAACGGCAAGCGTTCCCATTGGGATCTATGGACATTGTGCGGTGCACCTCATGGTTCCCGCATCTGCAGAGTTCATGGACCAGGCTACTGAGGACAGAAGCCTGAGCATGGGACAGGGGCTTTGCATCAGGATTACCTTGAAGGTTATTTCACAAGTGAATGCTGTTGGTAACACCTGGGTGAGTCAGTGGGTTAGGCCACTGCCTTCAGCTCAGGACATGATCCCAGAGTCCTGGGATGGAGCCCCACATCCGGCTGTCTCCTCAGCAGGGAGCCTTCTTTCCCTTCTCTGGGTGTGCAATACTGCCTACATCTTTTCGCTCCCTGCAAAGTGAAAAAGTAAAATCTTGAGGCAATAAATAAATAAATACATAAATAATAAATATATAAAAGAGAGGGCATGATTTCCTATTGGAATCTAGGTCATTTGTGCGGGGCAGCTCAGGGTTCCCCCATGGGGAGAGTTTGGGAACCAGGCCTTTGAGGACAGAAGACTGAGCACATGACTTGGGCTTCGCATTATGCTAAGGCTGAAGGTCATTGCTATAGGGTATGCTTTCCAGAACACCTGTGTACCTCATTGGATGTGACCTCTTGCCTGGGCCCAGGTCAAGATCCCAGGGAAGAGGAATCTAGTTTGACTCGGGGCCCTCCCCACTGCAGGGAGCCTTATTCCCCCTTCCTTCAGACAAAAACACAGCCTAATTGTGATCTCAGTCTGTCCAACAAATAAATAAAATCATTATAAATAAATAAATAAATATATTCAGGCATGTTTTATATAGTGATCAAGTGCAATTCTGCAGTGTGGCTCAGGGTTCTTCCATCGGGAGATTTTGGGAACCAGGCCTCTGAGGTTGGAAGGCTGAGCAGCCGACGACGGCTTCATGTGAGGTATACGGTTAGAGTTAGGGTTAGGGTTAGGATTATGTTTAGGTGAGTGTTAGAGTAAGGGTTATGGTTATGTCTTAGGAACAAGGCATTTCAGAACTGGCCACACAATACTAGCACACCAAGGGCTGAGTTGAGGGTGGGACTCAGCAGAATCCTCAGGCGATGGAATTTTGGACGGGACAGGCCAAGAGGGTGGAATGCCCTCAGGGGAGCATGCTGGTTTCTATATATCTGAAGGTACTGGATAGCACAGAAGGAAAGGGTCAGTTTCTGCCTGAGAGGCTGAGTCCTTCCTACAGACTGACTTTCCCATCCACAGGAGGACCTGGGTTCAGTTTTCCGGTGTCCAGAGTCTGAACACGTAATCTAGGCTTAGCCTTTGGCTCTGGGAGAATGGCTGACCTGATTTGTCAGGGCAGAATTAGGCTTTCCACGGGACTCAGTTGAGGACGTAGCCCTGGCGGACCATCCTATTCCCGGATTGTGGTGTGGGAGTCCTAGGAAGGTGTTGGTAGAATGATCGGACAGGCAGATTTCTCCCTCCCCTAGGGTCTTCCCAGGGCTAAACTTCCCATTTGCCTAGTGGGCGGCACCCAGGGGCCTGCGATGTGAAGAAGGAATCCCCTACATAGAGGGCTACCAGCGCTGGCAACCGGGGATAGAAGTCTGAAGAACCACCCTCGGGTTAGGGTTAGGCCGATGCACATGGGAGGCCCTACCGGCCCTTGCTGAGGGATCATCAAACTCCTGGTTCCCGCTTCAGGTGGGCACTCCTTGGAGCTGTGTCAAGGGGTGCATGCAGATTTCACCTGTTCTACGGATTCAGCTCATTTCTAAAGGGCAAACGTTCCCATTGGGATCTATGGACATTGTGCGGTGCACCTCAGGGTTCCCGCATCTGCAGAGTTCATGGACCAGGCTACTGAGGACAGAAGCCTGAGCATGGGACAGGGGCTTTGCATCAGGATTCCCGTGAAGGTTATTTCACAAGTGAATGCTGTTGGTAACACCTGGGTGAGTCAGTGGGTTAGGCCACTGCCTTCAGCTCAGGACATGATCCCAGAGTCCTGGGATGGAGCCCCACATCGGGCTGTCTCCTCAGCAGGGAGCCTTCTTTCCCTTCTCTGGGCTTGCAACACTGCCTACATCTTTTCGCGCCCTGCAAAGTGAAAAAGTAAAATCTTGAGGCAATAAATAAATAAATACATAAATAATAAATATATAAAAGAGAGGGCATGATTTCCTATTGGAATCTAGGTCATTTGTGCGGGGCAGCTCAGGGTTCCCCCATGGGGAGAGTTTGGGAACCAGGCCTTTGAGGACAGAAGACTGAGCACATGACTTGGGCTTCGCATTATGCTAAGGCTGAAGGTCATTGCTATAGGGTATGCTTTCCAGAACACCTGTGTACCTCATTGGATGTGACCTCTTGCCTGGGCCCAGGTCAAGATCCCAGGGAAGAGGAATCTAGTTTGACACGGGGCCCTCCCCACTGCAGGGAGCCTTATTCCCCCTTCCTTCAGACGAAAACACAGCCTACTTGTGATCTCAGTCTGTCCAACAAATAAATAAAATCATTATAAATAAATAAATAAATATATTCAGGCATGTTTTATATAGTGATCAAGTGCAATTCTGCAGTGTGGCTCAGGGTTCTTCCATCGGGAGATTTTGGGAACCAGGCCTCTGAGGTTGGAAGGCTGAGCAGCCGACGACGGCTTCATGTGAGGTATAGGGTTAGAGTTAGGGTTAGGGTAGGATTATGTTTAGGTGAGTGTTAGAGTAAGGGTTATGGTTATGTCTTAGGAACAAGGCATTTCGGAACTGGCCACACAATACTAGCACACCAAGGGCTGAGTTGAGGGTGGGACTCAGCAGAATCCTCAGGCGATGGAATTTTGGACGGGACAGGCCAAGAGGGTGAAATGCCCTCAGGGGAGCATGCTGGTTTCTATATATCTGAAGGTACTGGATAGCACAGAAGGAAAGGGTCAGTTTCTGCCTGAGAGGCTGAGTCCTTCCTACAGACTGACTTTCCCATCCACAAGAGGACCTGGGTTCAGTTTTCCGGTGTCCAGAGTCTGAACACGTAATCTAGGCTTAGCCTTTGGCTCTGGGAGAATGGCTGACCTGATTTGTCAGGGCAGAATTAGGCTTTCCACAGGACTCAGTTGAGGACGTAGCCCTGGCGGACCATCCTATTCCCGGATTGTGGTGTGGGAGTCCTAGGAAGGTGTTGGTAGAATGATCGGACAGGCAGATTTCTCCCTCCCCTAGGGTCTTCCACAGGGCTAAACTTCCCATTTGCCTAGTGGGCGGCACCCAGGCGCCTGCGATGTGAAGAAGGAATCCCCTACCTAGAGGGCTACCAGCGCTGGCAACCGGGGATAGAAGTCTGAAGAAGCACCCTCGGGTTAGGGTTAGGCCGATGCACATGGGAGGCCCTACCGGCCCTTGCTGAGGGATCATCAAACTCCTGGTTCCCGCTTCAGGTGGGCACTCCTTGGAGCTGTGTCAAGGGGTGCATGCAGATTTCACCTGTTCTACGGATTCAGCTCATTTCTAAAGGGCAAACGTTCCCATTGGGATCTATGGACATTGTGCGGTGCACCTCAGGGTTCCCGCATCTGCAGAGTTCATGGACCAGGCTACTGAGGACAGAAGCCTGAGCATGGGACAGGGGCTTTGCATCAGGATTCCCGTGAAGGTTATTTCACAAGTGAATGCTGTTGGTAACACCTGGGTGAGTCAGTGGGTTAGGCCACTGCCTTCAGCTCTGGACATGATCCCAGAGTCCTGGGATGGAGCCCCACATCGGGCTGTCTCCTCAGCAGGGAGCCTTCTTTCCCTTCTCTGGGCTTGCAACACTGCCTACATCTTTTCGCGCCCTGCAAAGTGAAAAAGTAAAATCTTGAGGCAATAAATAAATAAATACATAAATAATAAATATATAAAAGAGAGGGCATGATTTCCTATTGGAATCTAGGTCATTTGTGCGGGGCAGCTCAGGGTTCCCCCATGGGGAGAGTTTGGGAACCAGGCCTTTGAGGACAGAAGACTGAGCACATGACTTGGGCTTCGAATTATGCTAAGGCTGAAGGTCATTGCTATAGGGTATGCTTTCCAGAACACCTGTGTACCTCATTGGATGTGACCTCTTGCCTCGGCCCAGGTCAAGATCCCAGGGAAGAGGAATCTAGTTTGACACGGGGCCCTCCCCACTGCAGGGAGCCTTATTCCCCCTTCCTTTAGACAAAAACACAGCCTACTTGTGATCTCAGTCTGTCCAACAAATAAATAAAATCATTATAAATAAATAAATAAATATATTCAGGCATGTTTTATATAGTGATCAAGTGCAATTCTGCAGTGTGGCTCAGGGTTCTTCCATCGGGAGATTTTGGGAACCAGGCCTCTGAGGTTGGAAGGCTGAGCAGCCGACGACGGCTTCATGTGAGGTATAGGGTTAGAGTTAGGGTTAGGGTTAGGATTATGTTTAGGTGAGGGTTAGAGTAAGGGTTATGGTTATGTCTTAGGAACAAGGCATTTCGGAACTGGCCACACAATACTAGCACACCAAGGGCTGAGTTGAGGGTGGGACTCAGCAGAATCCTCAGGCGATGGAATTTTGGACGGGACAGGCCAAGAGGGTGGAATGCCCTCAGGGGAGCATGCTGGTTTCTATATATCTGAAGGTACTGGATAGCACAGAAGGAAAGGGTCAGTTTCTGCCTGAGAGGCTGAGTCCTTCCTACAGACTGACTTTCCCATTCACAGGAGGACCTGGGTTCAGTTTTCCGGTTTCCAGAGTCTGAACACGTAATCTAGGCTTAGCCTTTGGCTCTGGGAGAATGGCTGACCTGATTTGTCAGGGCAGAATTAGGCTTTCCACAGGACTCAGTTGAGGACGTAGCCCTGGCGGACCATCCTATTCCCGGATTGTGGTGTGGGAGTCCTAGGAAGGTGTTGGTAGAATGATCGGACAGGCAGATTTCTCCCTCCCCTAGGGTCTTCCCAGGGCTAAACTTCCCATTTGCCTAGTGGGCGGCACCCAGGGGCCTGCGATGTGAAGAAGGAATCCCCTACCTAGAGGGCTACCAGCGCTGGCAACCGGGGATAGAAGTCTGAAGAAGCACCCTCGGGTTAGGGTTAGGCCGATGCACATGGGAGGCCCTACCGGCCCTTGCTGAGGGATCATCAAACTCCTGGTTCCCGCTTCAGGTGGGCACTCCTTGGAGCTGTGTCAAGGGGTGCATGCAGATTTCACCTGTTCTACGGATTCAGCTCATTTCTAAAGGGCAAACGTTCCCATTGGGATCTATGGACATTGTGCGGTGCACCTCAGGGTTCCCGCATCTGCAGAGTTCATGGACCAGGCTACTGAGGACAGAAGCCTGAGCATGGGACAGGGGCTTTGCATCAGGATTCCCGTGAAGGTTATTTCACAAGTGAATGCTGTTGGTAACACCTAGGTGAGTCAGTGGGTTAGGCCACTGCCTTCAGCTCAGGACGTGATCCCAGAGTCCTGGGATGGAGCCCCACATCGGGCTGTCTCCTCAGCAGGGAGCCTTCTTTCCCTTCTCTGGGCTTGCAACACTGCCTACATCTTTTCGCTCCCTGCAAAGTGAAAAAGTAAAATCTTGAGGCAATAAATAAATAAATACATAAATAATAAATATATAAAAGAGAGGGCATGATTTCCTATTGGAATCTAGGTCATTTGTGCGGGGCAGCTCAGGGTTCCCCCATGGGGAGAGTTTGGGAACCAGGCCTTTGAGGACAGAAGACTGAGCACATGACTTGGGCTTCGCATTATGCTAAGGCTGAAGGTCATTGCTATAGGGTATGCTTTCCAGAACACCTGTGTACCTCATTGGATGTGACCTCTTGCCTCGGCCCAGGTCAAGATCCCAGGGAAGAGGAATCTAGTTTGACACCGGGCCCTCCCCACTGCAGGGAGCCTTATTCCCCCTTCCTTCAGACAAAAACACAGCCTACTTGTGATCTCAGTCTGTTTAACAAATAAATAAAATCATTATAAATAAATAAATAAATATATTCAGGCATGTTTTATATAGTGAACAAATGCAATTCTGCAGTGTGGCTCAGGGTTCTTCCATCGGGAGATTTTGGGAACCAGGCCTCTGAGGTTGGAAGGCTGAGCAGCCGACCACGGCTTCATGTGAGGTATAGGGTTAGGGTTAGGGTTAGGGTTAGGGTTAGGGTTAGGGTTATGTTTAGGTGAGGGTTAGAGTAAGGGTTAGGGTTATATCTTAGGAACAAGGCATGTCGGAACTGGCCACACAATACTGGCACACCAAGGGCTGAGTTGAGGGTGGGACTCAGCAGAATCCTCAGGCGATGGAATTTTGGACAGGACAGGCCAAGAGGGTGGAATGCCCTCAGGAGAGCATGCTGGTTTCTATATATCTGAAGGTACTGGATAGCACAGAAGGAAAGGGTCAGTTTCTGCCTGAGAGGCTGAGTCCTTCCTACAGACTGACTTTCCCATCAACAGGAAGACCTGGGTTCAGTCCTCCGGTGTCCAGAGTCTGATAACATAACCTAGGCTTAGCCTTTGGCTCTGGGTGAATGGCTGACCTGATTTGTCAGGGCAGAATTAGGCTTTCCACGGGACTCAGTTGAGGACGTTGCCCTGGGGGACCATCCTATTCCCGGATTGTGGTGTGGGGGTCCTAGGAAGGTGTTGGTAGAATGATCGGAAAGGCAGATTTCTCCCTCCCCGAGGGTCTTCCACAGGGCTAAACTTCCCATTTGCCTAGTGGGCGGCACCCAGAGGCCTGCGATATGAAGAAGGAATCCCCTACCTAGAGGGCTACCAGGGCAGGCAACCGGGGATAGAAGTCTGAAGAAGCACCCTCGGGTTAGGGTTAGGCCGATGCACATGGGAGGCCCTACCGGCCCTTGCTGAGGGATCATCAAACTCCTGGTTCCCGCTTCAGGTGGGCGCTCCTTGGAGCTCTGTCCCAAGGGGTGCATGCAGATTTCACCTGTTCTACGGATTCAGCTCATTTCTAAAGGGCAAACGTTCCCATTGGGATCTATGGACATTGTGCGGTGCACCTCAGGGTTCCCGCATCTGCAGAGTTCATGGACCAGGCTACTGAGGACAGAAGCCTGAGCATGGGACAGGGGCTTTGCATCAGGATTACCGTGAAGGTTATTTCACAAGTGAATGCTGTTGGTAACACCTGGGTGAGTCAGTGGGTTAGGCCACTGCCTTCAGCTCAGGACATGATCCCAGAGTCCTGGGATGGAGCCCCACATCGGGCTGTCTCCTCAGCAGGGAGCCTTCTTTCCCTTCTCTGGGCGTGCAACACTGCCTACATCTTTTCGCTCCCTGCAAAGTGAAAAAGTAAAATCTTGAGGCAATAAATAAATAAATACATAAATAATAAATATATAAAAGAGAGGGCATGATTTCCTATTGGAATCTAGGTCATTTGTGCGGGGCAGCTCAGGGTTCCCCCATGGGGAGAGTTTGGGAACCAGGCCTTTGAGGACAGAAGACTGAGCACATGACTTGGGCTTCGCATTATGCTAAGGCTGAAGGTCATTGCTATAGGGTATGCTTTCCAGAACACCTGTGTACCTCATTGGATGTGACCTCTTGCCTCGGCCCAGGTCAAGATCCCAGGGAAGAGGAATCTAGTTTGACACCGGGCCCTCCCCACTGCAGGGAGCCTTATTCCCCCTTCCTTCAGACAAAAACACAGCCTACTTGTGATCTCAGTCTGTTTAACAAATAAATAAAATCATTATAAATAAATAAATAAATATATTCAGGCATGTTTTATATAGTGATCAAATGCAATTCTGCAGTGTGGCTCAGGGTTCTTCCATCGGGAGATTTTGGGAACCAGGCCTCTGAGGTTGGAAGGCTGAGCAGCCGACCACGGCTTCATGTGAGGTATAGGGTTAGGGTTAGGGTTAGGGTTAGGGTTATGTTTAGGTGAGGGTTAGAGTAAGGGTTAGGGTTATATCTTAGGAACAAGGCATGTCGGAACTGGCCACACAACACTGCCACACCAAGGGCTGAGTTGAGGGTGGGACTCAGCAGAATCCTCAGGCGATGGAATTTTGGACAGGACAGGCCAAGAGGGTGGAATGCCCTCAGGGGAGCATGCTGGTTTCTATATATCTGAAGGTACTGGATAGCACAGAAGGAAAGGGTCAGTTTCTGCCTGAGAGGCTGAGTCCTTCCTACAGACAGACTTTCCCATCCACAGGAAGACCTGGGTTCAGTCCTCCGGTGTCCAGAGTCTGATAACATAACCTAGGCTTAGCCTTTGGCTCTGGGTGAATGGCTGACCTGATTTGTCAGGGCAGAATTAGGCTTTCCACGGGACTCAGTTGAGGACGTAGCCCTGGCGGACCATCCTATTCCCGGATTGTGGTGTGGGGGTTCTAGGAAGGTGTTGGTAGAATGATCGGAAAGGCAGATTTCTCCCTCCCCGAGGGTCTTCCACAGGGCTAAACTTCCCATTTGCCTAGTGGGCGGCACCCGGAGGCCGGCGATATGAAGAAGGAATCCCCTACCTAGAGGGCTACCAGGGCAGGCAACCGGGGATAGAAGTCTGAAGAAGCACCCTCGGGTTAGGGTTAGGCCGATGCACATGGGAGGCCCTACCGGCCCTTGCTGAGGGATCATCAAACTCCTGGTTCCCGCTTCAGGTGGGCGCTCCTTGGAGCTCTGTCCCAAGGGGTGCATGCAGATTTCACCTGTTCTACGGATTCAGCTCATTTCTAAAGGGCAAACGTTCCCATTGGCATCTATGGACATTGTGCGGTGCACCTCAGGGTTCCCACATCTGCAGAGTTCATGGACCAGGCTACTGAGGACAGAAGCCTGAGCATGGGACAGGGGCTTTGCATCAGGATTACCGTGAAGGTTATTTCACAAGTGAATGCTGTTGGTAACACCTGGGTGAGTCAGTGGGTTAGGCCACTGCCTTCAGCTCAGGACATGATCCCAGAGTCCTGGGATGGAGCCCCACATCGGGCTGTCTCCTCAGCAGGGAGCCTTCTTTCCCTTCTCTGGGCGTGCAACACTGCCTACATCTTTTCGCTCCCTGCAAAGTGAAAAAGTAAAATCTTGAGGCAATAAATAAATAAATACATAAATAATAAATATATAAAAGAGAGGGCATGATTTCCTATTGGAATCTAGGTCATTTGTGCGGGGCAGCTCAGGGTTCCCCCATGGGGAGAGTTTGGGAACTAGGCCTTTGAGGACAGAAGACTGAGCACATGACTTGGGCTTCGCATTATGCTAAGGCTGAAGGTCATTGCTATAGGGTATGCTTTCCAGAACACCTGTGTACCTCATTGGATGTGACCTCTTGCCTCGGCCCAGGTCAAGATCCCAGGGAAGAGGAATCTAGTTTGACACCGGGCCCTCCCCACTGCAGGGAGCCTTATTCCCCCTTCCTTCAGACAAAAACACAGCCTACTTGTGATCTCAGTCTGTTTAACAAATAAATAAAATCATTATAAATAAATAAATAAATATATTCAGGCATGTTTTATATAGTGATCAAATGCAATTCTGCAGTGTGGCTCAGGGTTCTTCCATCGGGAGATTTTGGGAACCAGGCCTCTGAGGTTGGAAGGCTGAGCAGCCGACCACGGCTTCATGTGAGGTATAGGGTTAGGGTTAGGGTTAGGGTTAGGGTTATGTTTAGGTGAGGGTTAGAGTAAGGGTTAGGGTTATATCTTAGGAACAAGGCATGTCGGAACTGGCCACACAATACTGGCACACCAAGGGCTGAGTTGAGGGTGGGACTCAGCAGAATCCTCAGGCGATGGAATTTTGGACAGGACAGGCCAAGAGGGTGGAATGCCCTCAGGGGAGCATGCTGGTTTCTATATATCTGATGGTACTGGATAGCACAGAAGGAAAGGGTCAGTTTCTGCCTGAGAGGCTGAGTCCTTCCTACAGACTGACTTTCCCATCCACAGGAAGACCTGGGTTCAGTCCTCCGGTGTCCAGAGTCTGATAACATAACCTAGGCTTAGCCTTTGGCTCTGGGTGAATGGCTGACCTGATTTGTCAGGGCAGAATTAGGCTTTCCACGGGACTCAGTTGAGGACGTAGCCCTGGCGGACCATCCTATTCCCGGATTGTGGTGTGGGGGTTCTAGGAAGGTGTTGGTAGAATGATCGGAAAGGCAGATTTCTCCCTCCCCGAGGGTCTTCCACAGGGCTAAACTTCCCATTTGCTTAGTGGGCGGCACCCGGAGGCCGGCGATATGAAGAAGGAATCCCCTACCTAGAGGGCTACCAGGGCAGGCAACCGGGGATAGAAGTCTGAAGAAGCACCCTCGGGTTAGGGTTAGGCCGATGCACATGGGAGGCCCTACCGGCCCTTGCTGAGGGATCATCAAACTCCTGGTTCCCGCTTCAGGTGGGCGCTCCTTGGAGCTCTGTCCCAAGGGGTGCATGCAGATTTCACCTGTTCTACGGATTCAGCTCATTTCTAAAGGGCAAACGTTCCCATTGGCATCTATGGACATTGTGCGGTGCACCTCAGGGTTCCCACATCTGCAGAGTTCATGGACCAGGCTACTGAGGACAGAAGCCTGAGCATGGGACAGGGGATTTGCATCAGGATTACCGTGAAGGTTATTTCACAAGTGAATGCTGTTGGTAACACCTGGGTGAGTCAGTGGGTTAGGCCACTGCCTTCAGCTCAGGACATGATCCCAGAGTCCTGGGATGGAGCCCCACATCGGGCTGTCTCCTCAGCAGGGAGCCTTCTTTCCCTTCTCTGGGCGTGCAACACTGCCTACATCTTTTCGCTCCCTGCAAAGTGAAAAAGTAAAATCTTGAGGCAATAAATAAATAAATACATAAATAATAAATATATAAAAGAGAGGGCATGATTTCCTATTGGAATCTAGGTCATTTGTGCGGGGCAGCTCAGGGTTCCCCCATGGGGAGAGTTTGGGAACCGGGCCTTTGAGGACAGAAGACTGAGCACATGACTTGGGCTTCGCATTATGCTAAGGCTGAAGGTCATTGCTATAGGGTATGCTTTCCAGAACACCTGTGTACCTCATTGGATGTGACCTCTTGCCTCGGCCCAGGTCAAGATCCCAGGGAAGAGGAATCTAGTTTGACACGGGGCCCTCCCCACTGCAGGGAGCCTTATTCCCCCTTCCTTCAGACAAAAACACAGCCTACATGTGATCACAGTCTGTCCAACAAATAAATAAAATCATTATAAATAAATAAATAAATATATTCAGGCATGTTTTATATAGTGATCAAATGCAATTCTGCAGTGTGGCTCAGGGTTCTTCCATCGGGAGATTTTGGGAACCAGGCCTCTGAGGTTGGAAGGCTGAGCAGCCGACCACGGCTTCATGTGAGGTATAGGGTTAGGGTTAGGGTTAGGGTTAGGGTTAGGGTTATGTTTAGGTGAGCGTTAGAGTAAGGGTTAGGGTTATGTTTTAGGAACAAGGCATGTCGGAACTGGCCACACATACTGGCACACCAATGGCTGTGTTGAGGGTGGGACTCAGCAGAATCCTCAGGCGATGGAATTTTGGACGGGACAGGCCAAGAGGGTGGAATGCCCTCAGGGGAGCATGCTGGTTTCTATATATCTGAAGGTACTGGATAGCACAGAAGGAAAGGGTCAGTTTCTGCCTGAGAGGCTGAGTCCTTCCTACAGACTGACTTTCCCATCCACAGGAGGACCTGGGTTCAGTCCTCCGGTGTCCAGAGTCTGATTACGTAACCTAGGCTTAGCCTTTGGCTCTGGGAGAATGGCTGACCTGATTCGTCAGGGCAGAATTAAGCTTTCCACGGGACTCAGTTGAGGACGTAGCCCTGGCGGACCATCCTATTCCCGGATTGTGGTGTGGGGGTCCTAGGAAGGTGTTGGTAGAATGATCGGACAGGCAGATTTCTCCCTCCCCGAGGCTTCCACAGGGCTAAACTTCCCATTTGCCTAGTGGGCGGCACCCAGAGGCCTGCGATGTGAAGAAGGAATCCCCTACCTAGAGGGCTACCAGGGCAGGCAACCGGGGATAGAAGTCTGAAGAAGCACCCTCGGGTTAGGGTTAGGCCGATGCACATGGGAGGCCCTACTGGCCCTTGCTGAGGGATCATCAAACTCCTGGTTCCCGCTTCAGGTGGGCGCTCCTTGGAGCTGTGTCCCAAGGGGTGCATGCAGATTTCACCTGTTCTACGGATTCAGCTCATTTCTAAAGGGCAAACGTTCCCATTCGGATCTATGGACATTGTGCGGTGCACCTCAGGGTTCCCGCATCTGCAGAGTTCATGGACCAGGCTACTGAGGACAGAAGCCTGAGCATGGGACAGGGGCTTTGCATCAGGATTACCGTGAAGGTTATTTCACAAGTGAATGCTGTTGGTAACACCTGGGTGAGTCAGTGGGTTAGGCCACTGCCTTCAGCTCAGGACATGATCCCAGAGTCCTGGGATGGAGCCCCACATCGGGCTCTCTCCTCAGCAGGGAGCCTTCTTTCCCTTCTCTGGGCGTGCAACACTGCCTACATCTTTTCGCTCCCTGCAAAGTGAAAAAGTAAAATCTTGAGGCAATAAATAAATAAATACATAAATAATAAATATATAAAAGAGAGGGCATGATTTCCTATTGTAATCTAGGTCATTTGTGCGGGGCAGCTCAGGGTTCCCCCATGGGGAGAGTTTGGGAACCAGGCCTTTGAGGACAGAAGACTGAGCACATGACTTGGGCTTCGCATTATGCTAAGGCTGAGGTCATTGCTATAGGGTATGCTTTCCAGAACACCTGTGTACCTCATTGGATGTGACCTCTTGCCTCGGCCCAGGTCAAGATCCCAGGGAAGAGGAATCTAGTTTGACACCGGGCCCTCCCCACTGCAGGGAGCCTTATTCCCCCTTCCTTCAGACAAAAACACAGCCTACTTGTGATCTCAGTCTGTCCAACAAATAAATAAAATCATTATAAATAAATAAATAAATATATTCAGGCATGTTTTATATAGTGATCAAATGCAATTCTGCAGTGTGGCTCAGGGTTCTTCCATCGGGAGATTTTGGGAACCAGGCCTCTGAGGTTGGAAGGCTGAGCAGCCGACCACGGCTTCATGTGAGGTATAGGGTTAGGGTTAGGGTTAGGGTTAGGGTTAGGGTTATGTTTAGGTGAGGGTTAGAGTAAGGGTTAGGGTTATATCTTAGGAACAAGGCATGTCGGAACTGGCCACACAATACTGGCACACCAAGGGCTGAGTTGAGGGTGGGACTCAGCAGAATCCTCAGGCGATGGAATTTTGGACAGGACAGGCCAAGAGGGTGGAATGCCCTCAGGGGAGCATGCTGGTTTCTATATATCTGAAGGTACTGGATAGCACCGAAGGAAAGGGTCAGTTTCTGCCTGAGAGGCTGAGTCCTTCCTACAGACTGACTTTCCCATCCACAGGAAGACCTGGGTTCAGTCCTCCGGTGTCCAGAGTCTGATAACATAACCCAGGCTTAGCCTTTGGCTCTGGGAGAATGGCTGACCTGATTTGTCAGGGCAGAATTAGGCTTTCCACTGGACTCAGTTGAGGACGTAGCCCTGGCGGACCATCCTATTCCCGGATTGTGGTGTGGGGGTCCTAGGAAGGTGTTGGTAGAATGATCGGACAGGCAGATTTCTCCCTCCCCGAGGGTCTTCCACAGGGCTAAACTTCCCATTTGCCTAGTGGGCGGCACCCGGAGGCCTGCGATATGAAGAAGGAATCCCCTACCTAGAGGGCTACCAGGGCAGGCAACCGGGGATAGAAGTCTGAAGAAGCACCCTCGGGTTAGGTTTAGGCCGATGCACATGGGAGGCCCTACCGGCCCTTGCTGAGGGATCATCAAACTCCTGGTTCCCGCTTCAGGTGGGCGCTCCTTGGAGCTCTGTCCCAAGGGGTGCATGCAGATTTCACCTGTTCTACGGATTCAGCTCATTTCTAAAGGGCAAACGTTCCCATTGGGATCTATGGACATTGTGCGGTGCACCTCAGGGTTCCCACATCTGCAGAGTTCATGGACCAGGCTACTGAGGACAGAAGCCTGAGCATGGGACAGGGGCTTTGCATCAGGATTACCGTGAAGGTTATTTCACAAGTGAATGCTGTTGGTAACACCTGGGTGAGTCAGTGGGTTAGGCCACTGCCTTCAGCTCAGGACATGATCCCAGAGTCCTGGGATGGAGCCCCACATCCGGCTGTCTCCTCAGCAGGGAGCCTTCTTTCCCTTCTCTGGGTGTGCAACACTGCCTACATCTTTTCGCTCCCTGCAAAGTGAAAAAGTAAAATCTTGAGGCAATAAATAAATAAATACATAAATAATAAATATATAAAAGAGAGGGCATGATTTCCTATTGGAATCTAGGTCATTTGTGCGGGGCAGCTCAGGGTTCCCCCATGGGGAGAGTTTGGGAACCAGGCCTTTGAGGACAGAAGACTGAGCACATGACTTGGGCTTCGCATTATGCTAAGGCTGAAGGACATTGCTATAGGGTATGCTTTCCAGAACACCTGTGTACCTCATTGGATGTGACCTCTTGCCTCGGCCCAGGTCAAGATCCCAGGGAAGAGGAATCTAGTTTGACACCGGGCCCTCCCCACTGCAGGGAGCCTTATTCCCCCTTCCTTCAGACAAAAACACAGCCTACTTGTGATCTCAGTCTGTCCAACAAATAAATAAAATCATTATAAATAAATAAATAAATATATTCAGGCATGTTTTATATAGTGATCAAATGCAATTCTGCAGTGTGGCTCAGGGTTCTTCCATCGGGAGATTTTGGGAACCAGGCCTCTGAGGTTGGAAGGCTGAGCAGCCGACCACGGCTTCATGTGAGGTATAGGGTTAGGGTTAGGGTTAGGGTTAGGGTTATGTTTAGGTGAGGGTTAGAGTAAGGGTTAGGGTTATGTTTTAGGAACAAGGCATGTCGGAACTGGCCACACAATACTGGCACACCAAGGGCTGAGTTGAGGGTGGGACTCAGCAGAATCCTCAGGCGATGGAATTTTGGACAGGACAGGCCAAGAGGGTGGAATGCCCTCAGGGGAGCATGCTGGTTTCTATATATCTGAAGGTACTGGATAGCACAGAAGGAAAGGGTCAGTTTCTGCCTGAGAGGCTGAGTCCTTCCTACAGACTGACTTTCCCATCCACAGGAAGACCTGGGTTCAGTCCTCCGGTGTCCAGAGTCTGAAAACATAACCTAGGCTTAGCCTTTGGCTCTGGGTGAATGGCTGACCTGATTTGTCAGGGCAGAATTAGGCTTTCCACGGGACTCAGTTGAGGACGTAGCCCTGGCGGACCATCCTATTCCCGGATTGTGGTGTGGGGGTCCTAGGAAGGTGTTGGTAGAATGATCGGACAGGCAGATTTCTCCCTCCCCGAGGGTCTTCCACAGGGCTAAACTTCCCATTTGCCTAGTGGGCGGCACCCGGAGGCCTGCGATATGAATAAGGAATCCCCTACCTAGAGGGCTACCAGGGCAGGCAACCGGGGATAGAAGTCTGAAGAAGCACCCTCGGGTTAGGGTTAGGCCGATGCACATGGGAGGCCCTACCGGCCCTTGCTGAGGGATCATCAAACTCCTGGTTCCCGCTTCAGGTGGGCACTCCTTGCAGCTGTGTCAAGGGGTGCATGCAGATTTCACCTGTTCTACGGATTCAGCTCATTTCTAAAGGGCAAACGTTCCCATTGGGATCTATGGACATTGTGCGGTGCACCTCAGGGTTCCCGCATCTGCAGAGTTCATGGACCAGGCTACTGAGGACAGAAGCCTGAGCATGGGACAGGGGCTTTGCATCAGGATTCCCGTGAAGGTTATTTCACAAGTGAATGCTGTGGGTAACACCTGGGTGAGTCAGTGGGTTAGGCCACTGCCTTCAGCTCAGGACATGATCCCAGAGTCCTGGGATGGAGCCCCAATCCGGCTGTCTCCTCAGCAGGGAGCCTTCTTTCCCTTCTCTGGGTGTGCAATACTGCCTACATCTTTTCGCTCCCTGCAAAGTGAAAAAGTAAAATCTTGAGGCAATAAATAAATAAATACATAAATAATTAATATATAAAAGAGAGGGCATGATTTCCTATTGGAATCTAGGTCATTTGTGCGGGGCAGCTCAGGGTTCCCCCATGGGGAGAGTTTGGGAACCAGGCCTTTGAGGACAGAAGACTGAGCACATGACTTGGGCTTCGCATTATGCTAAGGCTGAAGGTCATTGCTATAGGGTATGCTTTCCAGAACACCTGTGTACCTCATTGGATGTGACCTCTTGCCTCGGCCCAGGTCAAGATCCCAGGGAAGAAGAATCTAGTTTGACACCGGGCCCTCCCCACTGCAGGGAGCCTTATTCCCCCTTCCTTCAGACAAAAACACAGCCTACTTGTGATCTCAGTCTGTTTAACAAATAAATAAAATCATTATAAATAAATAAATAAACAATATATTCAGGCATGTTTTATATAGTGATCAAATGCAATTCTGCAGTGTGGCTCAGGGTTCTTCCATCGGGAGATTTTGGGAACCAGGCCTCTGAGGTTGGAAGGCTGAGCAGCCGACCACGGCTTCATGTGAGGTATAGGGTTAGGGTTAGGGTAAGGGTTAGGGTTAGGGTTATGTTTAGGTGAGGGTTAGAGTAAGGGTTAGGGTTATGTTTTAGGAACAAGGCATGTCGGAACTGGCCACACAATACTGGCACACCAAGGGCTGAGTTGAGGGTGGGACTCAGCAGAATCCTCAGGCGATGGAATTTTGGACGGGACAGGCCAAGAGGGTGGAATGCCCTCAGGGGAGCATGCTGGTTTCTATATATCTGAAGGTACTGGATAGCACAGAAGGAAAGGGTCAGTTTCTGCCTGAGAGGCTGAGTCCTTCCTACAGACTGACTTTCCCATCCACAGGAGGACCTGGGTTCAGTCCTCCGGTGTCCAGAGTCTGATCACGTAACCTAGGCTTAGCCTTTGGCTCTGGGAGAATGGCTGACCTGATTCGTCAGGGCAGAATTAGGCTTTCCACGGGACTCAGTTGAGGACGTACCCCTGGCGGACCATCCTATTCCCGGATTGTGGTGTGGGGGTCCTAGGAAGGTGTTGGTAGAATGATCGGACAGGCAGATTTCTCCCTCCCCGAGGGTCTTCCACAGGGCTAAACTTCCCATTTGCCTAGTGGGCGGCACCCGGAGGCCTGCGATATGAAGAAGGAATCCCCTACCTAGAGGGCTACCAGGGCAGGCAACCGGGGATAGAAGTCTGAAGAAGCACCCTCGGGTTAGGGTTAGGCCGATGCACATGGGAGGCCCTACCGGCCCTTGCTGAGGGATCATCAAACTCCTGGTTCCCGCTTCAGGTGGGCACTCCTTGCAGCTGTGTCAAGGGGTGCATGCAGATTTCACCTGTTCTACGGATTCAGCTCATTTCTAAAGGGCAAACGTTCCCATTGGGATCTATGGACATTGTGCGGTGCACCTCAGGGTTCCCGCATCTGCAGAGTTCATGGACCAGGCTACTGAGGACAGAAGCCTGAGCATGGGACAGGGGCTTTGCATCAGGATTACCGTGAAGGTTATTTCACAAGTGAATGCTGTGGGTAACACCTGGGTGAGTCAGTGGGTTAGGCCACTGCCTTCAGCTCAGGACATGATCCCAGAGTCCTGGGATGGAGCCCCACATCCGGCTGTCTCCTCAGCAGGGAGCCTTCTTTCCCTTCTCTGGGTGTGCAATACTGCCTACATCTTTTCGCTCCCTGCAAAGTGAAAAAGTAAAATCTTGAGGCAATAAATAAATAAATACATAAATAATTAATATATAAAAGAGAGGGCATGATTTCCTATTGGAATCTAGGTCATTTGTGCGGGGCAGCTCAGGGTTCCCCCATGGGGAGAGTTTCGGAACCAGGCCTTTGAGGACAGAAGACTGAGCACATGACTTGGGCTTCGCATTATGCTAAGGCTGAAGGTCATTGCTATAGGGTATGCTTTCCAGAACACCTGTGTACCTCATTGGATGTGACCTCTTGCCTCGGCCCAGATCAAGATCCCAGGGAAGAGGAATCTAGTTTGACACCGGGCCCTCCCCACTGCAGGGAGCCTTATTCCCCCTTCCTTCAGACAAAAACACAGCCTACTTGTGATCTCAGTCTGTTTAACAAATAAATAAAATCATTATAAATAAATAAATAAATATATTCAGGCATGTTTTATATAGTGATCAAATGCAATTCTGCAGTGTGGCTCAGGGTTCTTCCATCGGGAGATTTTGGGAACCAGCCCTCTGAGGTTGGAAGGCTGAGCAGCCGACCACGGCTTCATGTGAGGTATAGGGTTAGGGTTAGGGTTAGGGTTAGGGTTAGGGTTATGTTTAGGTGAGGGTTAGAGTAAGGGTTAGGGTTATATCTTAGGAACATGGCATGTCGGAACTGGCCACACAATACTGGCACACCAAGGGCTGAGTTGAGGGTGGGACTCAGCAGAATCCTCAGGCGATGGAATTTTGGACGGGACAGGCCAAGAGGGTGGAATGCCCTCAGGGGAGCATGCTGGTTTCTATATATCTGAAGGTACTGGATAGCACAGAAGGAAAGGGTCAGTTTCTGCCTGAGAGGCTGAGTCCTTCCTACAGACTGACTTTCCCATCCACAGGAGGACCTGGGTTCAGTCCTCCGGTGTCCAGAGTCTGATCACGTAACCTAGGCTTAGCCTTTGGCTCTGGGAGAATGGCTGACCTGATTCGTCAGGGCAGAATTAGGCTATCCACGGGACTCAGTTGAGGACGTAGCCCTGGCGGACCATCCTATTCCGGATTGTGGTGTGGGGGTCCTAGGAAGGTGTTGGTAGAATGATCGGACAGGCAGATTTCTCCCTCCCCGAGGGTCTTCCACAGGGCTAAACTTCCCATTTGCCTAGTGGGCGGCACCCAGAGGCCTGCGATGTGAAGAAGGAATCCCCTACCTAGAGGGCTACCAGGGCAGGCAACCGGGGATAGAAGTCTGAAGAAGCACCCTCGGGTTAGGGTTAGGCCGATGCACATGGGAGGCCCTACCGGCCCTTGCTGAGGGATCATCAAACTCCTGGTTCCCGCTTCAGGTGGGCACTCCTTGGAGCTGTGTCAAGGGGTGCATGCAGATTTCACCTGTTCTACGGATTCAGCTCATTTCTAAAGGGCAAACGTTCCCATTGGGATCTATGGACATTGTGCGGTGCACCTCAGGGTTCCCGCATCTGCAGAGTTCATGGACCAGGCTACTGAGGACAGAAGCCTGAGCATGGGACAGGGGCTTTGCATCAGGATTCCCGTGAAGGTTATTTCACAAGTGAATGCTGTTGGTAACACCTGGGTGAGTCAGTGGGTTAGGCCACTGCCTTCAGCTCAGGACATGATCCCAGAGTCCTGGGATGGAGCCCCACATCAGGCTGTCTCCTCAGCAGGGAGCATCCTTTCCCTTCTCTGGGCTTGCAACACTGCCTACATCTTTTCGCTCCCTGCAAAGTGAAAAAGTAAAATCTTGAGGCAATAAATAAATAAATACATAAATAATAAATATATAAAAGAGAGGGCATGATTTCCTATTGGAATCTAGGTCATTTGTGCGGGGCAGCTCAGGGTTCCCCCATGGGGAGAGTTTGGGAACCAGGCCTTTGAGGACAGAAGACTGAGCACATGACTTGGGCTTCGCATTATGCTAAGGCTGAAGGTCATTGCTATAGGGTATGCTTTCCAGAACACCTGTGTACCTCATTGGATGTGACCTCTTGCCTCGGCCCAGGTCAAGGTCACAGGGAAGAGGAATCTAGTTTGACACGGGGCCCTCCCCACTGCAGGGAGCCTTATTCCCCCTTCCTTCAGACAAAAACACAGCCTACTTGTGATCTCAGTCTGTCCAACAAATAAATAAAATCATTATAAATAAATAAATAAATATATTCAGGCATGTTTTATATAGTGATCAAGTGCAATTCTGCAGTGTGGCTCAGGGTTCTTCCATCGGGAGATTTTGGGAACCAGGCCTCTGAGGTTGGAAGGCTGAGCAGCCTATCACGGCTTCATGTGAGGTATAGGGTTAGGGTTAGGGTTAGTGTTAGGGTTAGGGTTATGTTTAGGTGAGGGTTAGAGTAAGGGTTAGGGTTATATCTTAGGAACAAGGCATGTCGGAACTGGCCACACAATACTGGCACACCAAGGGCTGAGTTGAGGGTGGGACTCAGCAGAATCCTCAGGCGATGGAATTTTGGACAGGACAGGCCAAGAGGGTGGAATGCCCTCAGGGGAGCATGCTGGTTTCTATATATCTGAAGGTACTGGATAGCACCGAAGGAAAGGGTCAGTTTCTGCCTGAGAGGCTGAGTCCTTCCTACAGACTGACTTTCCCATCCACAGGAAGACCTGGGTTCAGTCCTCCGGTGTCCAGAGTCTGAAAACATAACCTAGGCTTAGCCTTTGGCTCTGGGTGAATGGCTGACCTGATTTGTCAGGGCAGAATTAGGCTTTCCACGGGACTCAGTTGAGGACGTAGCCCTGGCGGACCATCCTATTCCCGGATTGTGGTGTGGGGGTCCTAGGAAGGTGTTGGTAGAATGATCGGACAGGCAGATTTCTCCCTCCCCGAGGGTCTTCCACAGGGCTAAACTTCCCATTTGCCTAGTGGGCGGCACCCGGAGGCCTGCGATATGAATAAGGAATCCCCTACCTAGAGGGCTACCAGGGCAGGCAACCGGGGATAGAAGTCTGAAGAAGCACCCTCGGGTTAGGGTTAGGCCGATGCACATGGGAGGCCCTACCGGCCCTTGCTGAGGGATCATCAAACTCCTGGTTCCCGCTTCAGGTGGGCACTCCTTGCAGCTGTGTCAAGGGGTGCATGCAGATTTCACCTGTTCTACGGATTCAGCTCATTTCTAAAGGGCAAACGTTCCCATTGGGATCTATGGACATTGTGCGGTGCACCTCAGGGTTCCCGCATCTGCAGAGTTCATGGACCAGGCTACTGAGGACAGAAGCCTGAGCATGGGACAGGGGCTTTGCATCAGGATTCCCGTGAAGGTTATTTCACAAGTGAATGCTGTGGGTAACACCTGGGTGAGTCAGTGGGTTAGGCCACTGCCTTCAGCTCAGGACATGATCCCAGAGTCCTGGGATGGAGCCCCAATCCGGCTGTCTCCTCAGCAGGGAGCCTTCTTTCCCTTCTCTGGGTGTGCAATACTGCCTACATCTTTTCGCTCCCTGCAAAGTGAAAAAGTAAAATCTTGAGGCAATAAATAAATAAATACATAAATAATTAATATATAAAAGAGAGGGCATGATTTCCTATTGGAATCTAGGTCATTTGTGCGGGGCAGCTCAGGGTTCCCCCATGGGGAGAGTTTGGGAACCAGGCCTTTGAGGACAGAAGACTGAGCACATGACTTGGGCTTCGCATTATGCTAAGGCTGAAGGTCATTGCTATAGGGTATGCTTTCCAGAACACCTGTGTACCTCATTGGATGTGACCTCTTGCCTCGGCCCAGGTCAAGATCCCAGGGAAGAAGAATCTAGTTTGACACCGGGCCCTCCCCACTGCAGGGAGCCTTATTCCCCCTTCCTTCAGACAAAAACACAGCCTACTTGTGATCTCAGTCTGTCCAACAAATAAATAAAATCATTATAAATAAATAAATAAATATATTCAGGCATGTTTTATATAGTGATCAAGTGGAATTCTGCAGTGTGGCTCAGGGTTCTTCCATCGGGAGATTTTGGGAACCAGGCCTCTGAGGTTGGAAGGCTGAGCAGCCGACCACGGCTTCATGTGAGGTATAGGGTTAGGGTTAGGGTAAGGGTTAGGGTTAGGGTTATGTTTAGGTGAGGGTTAGAGTAAGGGTTAGGGTTATGTTTTAGGAACAAGGCATGTCGGAACTGGCCACACAATACTGGCACACCAGGGGCTGAGTTGAGGGTGGGACTCAGCAGAATCCTCAGGCGATGGAATTTTGGACGGGACAGGCCAAGAGGGTGGAATGCCCTCAGGGGAGCATGCTGGTTTCTATATATCTGAAGGTACTGGATAGCACAGAAGGAAAGGGTCAGTTTCTGCCTGAGAGACTGAGTCCTTCCTACAGACTGACTTTCCCATCCACAGGAGGACCTGGGTTCAGTCCTCCGGTGTCCAGAGTCTGATCACGTAACCTAGGCTTAGCCTTTGGCTCTGGGAGAATGGCTGACCTGATTTGTCAGGGCAGAATTAGGCTTTCCACGGGACTCAGTTGAGGGCGTAGCCCTGGCGGACCATCCTATTCCCGGATTGTGGTGTGGGGGTCCTAGGAAGGTGTTGGTAGAATGATCGGACAGGCAGATTTCTCCCTCCCCGAGGGTCTTCCACAGGGCTAAACTTCCCATTTGCCTAGTGGGCGGCACCCGGAGGCCTGCGATGTGAAGAAGGAATCCCCTACCTAGAGGGCTACCAGGGCAGGCAACCGGGGATAGAAGTCTGAAGAAGCACCCTCGGGTTAGGGTTAGGCCGATGCACATGGGAGGCCCTACCGGCCCTTGCTGAGGGATCATCAAACTCCTGGTTCCCGCTTCAGGTGGGCGCTCCTTGGAGCTGTGTCCCAAGGGGTGCATGCAGATTTCACCTGTTCTACGGATGCAGCTCATTTCTAAAGGGCAAACGTTCCCATTGGGATCTATGGACATTTTGCGGTGCACCTCAGGGTTCCCGCATCTGCAGAGTTCATGGACCAGGCTACTGAGGACAGAAGCCTGAGCATGGGACTGGGGCTTTGCATCAGGATTACCGTGAAGTTTATTTCACAAGTGAATGCTGTTGGTAACACCTGGGTGAGTCAGTGGGTTAGGCCATTGCCTTCAGCTCAGGACATGATCCCAGAGTCCTGGGATGGAGCCCCACATCGGGCTGTCTCCTCAGCAGGGAGCCTTCTTTCCCTTCTCTGGGCGTGCAACACTGCCTACAACTTTTCGCTCCCTGCAAAGTGAAAAAGTAAAATCTTGAGGCAATAAATAAATAAATACATGAATAATAAATATATAAAAGAGAGGGCATGATTTCCTATTGGAATCTAGGTCATTTGTGCGGGGCAGCTCAGGGTTCCCCCATGGGGAGAGTTTGGGAACCGGGCCTTTGAGGACAGAAGACTGAGCACATGACTTGGGCTTCGCATTATGCTAAGGCTGAAGGTCATTGCTATAGGGTATGCTTTCCAGAACACCTGTGTACCTCATTGGATGTGACCTCTTGCCTGGGCCCAGGTCAAGATCCCAGAGAAGAGGAATCTAGTTTGACACCGGGCCCTCCCCACTGCAGGGAGCCTTATTCCCCCTTCCTTCAGACAAAAACACAGCCTACTTGTGATCTCAGTCTGTCCAACAAATAAATAAAATCATTATAAATAAATAAATAAATATATTCAGGCATGTTTTATATAGTGATCAAATGCAATTCTGCAGTGTGGCTCAGGGTTCTTCCATCGGGAGATTTTGGGAACCAGGCCTCTGAGGTTGGAAGGCTGAGCAGCCGACCACGGCTTCATGTGAGGTATAGGGTTAGGGTTAGGGTTAGTGTTAGGGTTAGGGTTATATTTAGGTGCGGGTTAGAGTAAGGGTTAGGGTTATATCTTAGGAACAAGGCATGTCGGAACTGGCCACACAATACTGGCACACCAAGGGCTGAGTTGAGGGTGGGACTCAGCAGAATCCTCAGGCGATGGAATTTTGGACAGGACAGGCCAAGAGGGTGGAATGCCCTCAGGGGAGCATGCTGGTTTCTATATATCTGAAGGTACTGGATAGCACAGAAGGAAAGGGTCAGTTTCTGCCTGAGAAGCTGAGTCCTTCCTACAGACTGACTTTCCCATCCAAGGAGGACCTGGGTTCAGTCCTCCGGTGTCCAGAGTCTGATAACATAACCTAGGCTTAGCCTTTGGCTCTGGGTGAATGGCTGACCTGATTTGTCAGGGCAGAATTAGGCTTTCCACGGGACTCAGTTGAGGACGTAGCCCTGGCGGACCATCCTATTCCCGGATTGTGGTGTGGGGGTCCTAGGAAGGTGTTGGTAGAATGATCGGACAGGCAGATTTCTCCCTCCCCGAGGGTCTTCCACAGGGCTAAACTTCCCATTTGCCTAGTGGGCGGCACCCAGAGGCCTGCGATATGAAGAAGGAATCCCCTACCTAGAGGGCTACCAGGGCAGGCAACCGGGGATAGAAGTCTGAAGAAGCACCCTCAGGTTAGGGTTAGGCCGATGCACATGGGAGGCCCTACCGGCCCTTGCTGAGGGATCATCAAACTCCTGGTTCCCGCTTCAGGTGGGCGCTCCTTGGAGCTGTGTCCCAAGGGGTGCATGCAGATTTCACCTGTTCTACGGATTCAGCTCATTTCTAAAGGGCAAACGTTCCCATTGGGATCTATGGACATTGTGCGGTGCACCTCAGGGTTCCCGCATCTGCAGAGTTCATGGACCAGGCTACTGAGGACAGAAGCCTGAGCATGGGACAGGGGCTTTGCATCAGGATTACCGTGAAGGTTATTTCACAAGTGAATGCTGTTGGTAACACCTGGGTGAGTCAGTGGGTTAGGCCACTGCCTTTAGCTCAGGACATGATCCCAGAGTCCTGGGATGGAGCCCCACATCGGGCTGTCTCCTCAGCAGGGAGCCTTCTTTCCCTTCTCTGGGTGTGCAATACTGCCTACATCTTTTCGCTCCCTGCAAAGTGAAAAAGTAAAATTTTGAGGCAATAAATAAATAAATACATAAATAATAAATATATAAAAGAGAGGGCATGATTTCCTATTGGAATCTAGGTCATTTGTGTGGGGCAGCTCAGGGTTCCCCCATGGGGAGAGTTTGGGAACCGGGCCTTTGAGGACAGAAGACTGAGCACATGACTTGGGCTTCGCATTATGCTAAGGCTGAAGGTCATTGCTATAGGGTATGCTTTCCAGAACACCTGTGTACCTCATTGGATGTGACCTCTTGCCTGGGCCCAGGTCAAGATCCCAGGGAAGAGGAATCTAGTTTGACACCGGGCCCTCCCCACTGCAGGGAGCCTTATTCCCCCTTCCTTCAGACAAAAACACAGCCTACTTGTGATCTCAGTCTGTCCAACAAATAAATAAAATCATTATAAATAAATAAATAAATATATTCAGGCATGTTTTATATAGTGATCAAATGCAATTCTGCAGTGTGGCTCAGGGTTCTTCCATCGGGAGATTTTGGGAACCAGGCCTCTGAGGTTGGAAGGCTGAGCAGCCGACCACGGCTTCATGTGAGGTATAGGGTTAGGGTTAGGGTTAGTGTTAGGGTTAGGGTTATATTTAGGTGCGGGTTAGAGTAAGGGTTAGGGTTATATCTTAGGAACAAGGCATGTCGGAACTGGCCACACAATACTGGCACACCAAGGGCTGAGTTGAGGGTGGGACTCAGCAGAATTCTCAGGCGATGGAATTTTGGACAGGACAGGCCAAGAGGGTGGAATGCCCTCAGGGGAGCATGCTGGTTTCTATATATCTGAAGGTACTGGATAGCACAGAAGGAAAGGGTCAGTTTCTGCCTGAGAGGCTGAGTCCTTCCTACAGACTGACTTTCCCATCCAAGGAGGACCTGGGTTCAGTCCTCCGGTGTCCAGAGTCTGATAACATAACCTAGGCTTAGCCTTTGGCTCTGGGTGAATGGCTGACCTGATTTGTCAGGGCAGAATTAGGCTTTCCACGGGACTCAGTTGAGGACGTAGCCCTGGCGGACCATCCTATTCCCGGATTGTGGTGTGGGGGTCCTAGGAAGGTGTTGGTAGAATGATCGGACAGGCAGATTTCTCCCTCCCCGAGGGTCTTCCACAGGGCTAAACTTCCCATTTGCCTAGTGGGCGGCACCCAGAGGCCTGCGATATGAAGAAGGAATCCCCTACCTAGAGGGCTACCAGGGCAGGCAACCGGGGATAGAAGACTGAAGAAGCACCCTCGGCTTAGGGTTAGGCCGATGCACATGGGAGGCCCTACCGGCCCTTGCTGAGGGATCATCAAACTCCTGGTTCCCGCTTCAGGTGGGCGCTCCTTGGAGCTGTGTCCCAAGGGGTGCATGCAGATTTCACCTGTTCTACGGATTCAGCTCATTTCTAAAGGGCAAACGTTCCCATTGGGATCTATGGACATTGTGCGGTGCACCTCAGGGTTCCCGCATCTGCAGAGTTCATGGACCAGGCTACTGAGGACAGAAGCCTGAGCATGGGACAGGGGCTTTGCATCAGGATTACTGTGAAGGTTATTTCACAAGTGAATGCTGTTGGTAACACCTGGGTGAGTCAGTGGGTTAGGCCACTGCCTTCGGCTCAGGACATGATCCCAGAGACCTGGGATGGAGCCCCACATCGGGCTGTCTCCTCAGCAGGGAGCCTTCTTTCCCTTCTCTGGGCGTGCAAAACTGCCTACATCTTTTCGCTCCCTGCAAAGTGAAAAAGTAAAATCTTGAGGCAATAAATAAATAAATACATAAATAATAAATATATAAAAGAGAGGGCATGATTTCCTATTGGAATCTAGGTCATTTGTGCGGGGCAGCTCAGGGTTCCCCCATGGGGAGAGTTTGGGAACCAGGCCTTTGAGGACAGAAGACTGAGCACATGACTTCGGCTTCGCATTATGCTAAGGCTGAAGGTCATTGCTATAGGGTATGCTTTCCAGAACACCTGTGTACCTCATTGGATGTGACCTCTTGCCTCGGCCCAGGTAAAGATCCCAGGGAAGAGGAATCTAGTTTGACACGTGGCCCTCCCCACTGCAGGGAGCCTTATTCCCCCTTCCTTCGGACAAAAACACAGCCTACTTGTGATCTCAGTCTGTCCAACAAATATAAAATCATTATAAATTAATAAATAAATATATTCAGGCATGTTTTATATAGTGATCAAATGCAATTCTGCAGTGTGGCTCAGGGTTCTTCCATCGGGAGATTTTGGGAACCAGGCCTCTGAGGTTGGAAGGCTGAGCAGCCGACCACGGCTTCATGTGAGGTATAGGGTTAGGGTTAGGGTTAGTGTTAGGGTTAGGGTTATATTTAGGTGCGGGTTAGAGTAAGGGTTAGGGTTATATCTTAGGAACAAGGCATGTCGGAACTGGCCACACAATACTGGCACACCAAGGGCTGAGTTGAGGGTGGGACTCAGCAGAATCCTCAGGCGATGGAATTTTGGACAGGACAGGCCAAGAGGGTGGAATGCCCTCAGGGGAGCATGCTGGTTTCTATATATCTGAAGGTACTGGATAGCACAGAAGGAAAGGGTCAGTTTCTGCCTGAGAGGCTGAGTCCTTCCTACAGACAGACTTTCCCATCCACAGGAAGACCTGGGTTCAGTCCTCCGGTGTCCAGAGTCTGAAAACATAACCTAGGCTTAGCCTTTGGCTCTGGGTGAATGGCTGACCTGATTTGTCAGGGCAGAATTAGGCTTTCCACGGGACTCAGTTGAGGACGTAGCCCTGGCGGACCATCCTATTCCCGGATTGTGGTGTGGGGGTCCTAGGAAGGTGTTGGTAGAATGATCGGACAGGCAGATTTCTCCCTCCCCGAGGGTCTTCCACAGGGCTAAACTTCCCATTTGCCTAGTGGGCGGCACCCGGAGGCCTGCGATATGAATAAGGAATCCCCTACCTAGAGGGCTACCAGGGCAGGCAACCGGGGATAGAAGTCTGAAGAAGCACCCTCGGGTTAGGGTTAGGCCGATTCACATGGGAGGCCCTACCGGCCCTTGCTGAGGGATCATCAAACTCCTGGTTCCCGCTTCAGGTGGGCACTCCTTGCAGCTGTGTCAAGGGGTGCATGCAGATTTCACCTGTTCTACGGATTCAGCTCATTTCTAAAGGGCAACGTTCCCATTGGGATCTATGGACATTGTGCGGTGCACCTCAGGGTTCCCGCATCTGCAGAGTTCATGGACCAGGCTACTGAGGACAGAAGCCTGAGCATGGGACAGGGGCTTTGCATCAGGATTCCCGTGAAGGTTATTTCACAAGTGAATGCTGTGGGTAACACCTGGGTGAGTCAGTGGGTTAGGCCACTGCCTTCAGCTCAGGACATGATCCCAGAGTCCTGGGATGGAGCCCCAATCCGGCTGTCTCCTCAGCAGGGAGCCTTCTTTCCCTTCTCTGGGTGTGCAATACTGCCTACATCTTTTCGCTCCCTGCAAAGTGAAAAAGTAAAATCTTGAGGCAATAAATAAATAAATACATAAATAATTAATATATAAAAGAGAGGGCATGATTTCCTATTGGAATCTAGGTCATTTGTGCGGGGCAGCTCAGGGTTCCCCCATGGGGAGAGTTTGGGAACCAGGCCTTTGAGGACAGAAGACAGAGCACATGACTTGGGCTTCGCATTATGCTAAGGCTGAAGGTCATTGCTATAGGGTATGCTTTCCAGAACACCTGTGTACCTCATTGGATGTGACCTCTTGCCTCGGCCCAGGTCAAGATCCCAGGGAAGAAGAATCTAGTTTGACACCGGGCCCTCCCCACTGCAGGGAGCCTTATTCCCCCTTCCTTCAGACAAAAACACAGCCTACTTGTGATCTCAGTCTGTTTAACAAATAAATAAAATCATTATAAATAAATAAATAAACAATATATTCAGGCATGTTTTATATAGTGATCAAATGCAATTCTGCAGTGTGGCTCAGGGTTCTTCCATCGGGAGATTTTGGGAACCAGGCCTCTGAGGTTGGAAGGCTGAGCAGCCGACCACGGCTTCATGTGAGGTATAGGGTTAGGGTTAGGGTAAGGGTTAGGGTTAGGGTTATGTTTAGGTGAGGGTTAGAGTAAGGGTTAGGGTTATGTTTTAGGAACAAGGCATGTCGGAACTGGCCACACAATACTGGCACACCAAGGGCTGAGTTGAGGGTGGGACTCAGCAGAATCCTCAGGCGATGGAATTTTGGACGGGACAGGCCAAGAGGGTGGAATGCCCTCAGGGGAGCATGCTGGTTTCTATATATCTGAAGGTACTGGATAGCACAGAAGGAAAGGGTCAGTTTCTGCCTGAGAGACTGAGTCCTTCCTACAGACTGACTTTCCCATCCACAGGAGGACCTGGGTTCAGTCCTCCGGTGTCCAGAGTCTGATCACGTAACCTAGGCTTAGCCTTTGGCTCTGGGAGAATGGCTGACCTGATTCGTCAGGGCAGAATTAGGCTTTCCACGGGACTCAGTTGAGGGCGTAGCCCTGGCGGACCATCCTATTCCCGGATTGTGGTGTGGGGGTCCTAGGAAGGTGTTGGTAGAATGATCGGACAGGCAGATTTCTCCCTCCCCGAGGGTCTTCCACAGGGCTAAACTTCCCATTTGCCTAGTGGGCGGCACCCGGAGGCCTGCGATGTGAAGAAGGAATCCCCTACCTAGAGGGCTACCAGGGCAGGCAACCGGGGATAGAAGTCTGAAGAAGCACCCTCGGGTTAGGGTTAGGCCGATGCACATGGGAGGCCCTACCGGCCCTTGCTGAGGGATCATCAAACTCCTGGTTCCCGCTTCAGGTGGGCGCTCCTTGGAGCTGTGTCCCAAGGGGTGCATGCAGATTTCACCTGTTCTACGGATGCAGCTCATTTCTAAAGGGCAAACGTTCCCATTGGGATCTATGGACATTTTGCGGTGCACCTCAGGGTTCCCGCATCTGCAGAGTTCATGGACCAGGCTACTGAGGACAGAAGCCTGAGCATGGGACTGGGGCTTTGCATCAGGATTACCGTGAAGGTTATTTCACAAGTGAATGCTGTTGGTAACACCTGGGTGAGTCAGTGGGTTAGGCCATTGCCTTCAGCTCAGGACATGATCCCAGAGTCCTGGGATGGAGCCCCACATCGGGCTGTCTCCTCAGCAGGGAGCCTTCTTTCCCTTCTCTGGGCGTGCAACACTGCCTACAACTTTTCGCTCCCTGCAAAGTGAAAAAGTAAAATCTTGAGGCAATAAATAAATAAATACATGAATAATAAATATATAAAAGAGAGGGCATGATTTCCTATTGGAATCTAGGTCATTTGTGCGGGGCAGCTCAGGGTTCCCCCATGAGGAGAGTTTGGGAACCAGGCCTTTAAGGACAGAAGACTGAGCACATGACTTGGGCTTCGCATTATGCTAAGGCTGAAGGTCATTGCTATAGGGTATGCTTTCCAGAACACCTGTGTACCTCATTGGATGTGACCTCTTGCCTCGGCCCAGGTCAAGATCCCAGGGAAGAGGAATCTAGTTTGACACGGGGCCCTCCCCACTGCAGGGAGCCTTATTCCCCCTTTCTTCAGACAAAAACACAGCCTACTTGTGATCTCAGTCAGTCCAACAAATAAATAAAATCATTATAAATAAATAAATAAATATATTCAGGCATGTTTTATATAGTGCTCAAGTGCAATTCTGCAGTGTGGCTCAGGGTTCTTCCATCGGGAGATTTTGGGAACCAGGCCTCTGAGGTTGGAAGGCTGAGCAGCCGACGACGGCTTCATGTGAGGTATAGGGTTAGAGTTAGGGTTAGGGTTAGGATTATGTTTAGGTGAGGGTTAGAGTAAGGGTTATGGTTATGTCTTAGGAACAAGGCATTTCGGAACTGGCCACACAATACTGGCACACCAAGGGCTGAGTTGAGGGTGGGACTCAGCAGAATCCTCAGGCGATGGAATTTTGGACGGGACAGGCCAAGAGGGTGGAATGCCCTCAGGGGAGCATGCTGGTTTCTATATATCTGAAGGTACTGGATAGCACAGAAGGAAAGGGTCAGTTTCTGCCTGAGAGGCTGAGTCCTTCCTACAGACTGACTTTCCCATCCACAGGAGGACCTGGGTTCAGTTTTCCAGTGTCCAGAATCTGATCACGTAACCTAGGCTTAGCCTTTGGCTCTGGGAGAATGGCTGACCTGATTTGTCAGGGCAGAATTAGGCTTTCCACAGGACTCAGTTGAGGACGTAGCCCTGGCGGACCATCCTATTCCCGGATTGTGGTGTGGGGGTCCTAGGAAGGTGTTGGTAGAATGATCGGACAGGCAGATTTCTCCCTCCCCGAGGGTCTTCCACAGGGCTAAACTTCCCATTTGCCTAGTGGGCGGCACCCAGAGGCCTGCGATATGAAGAAGGAATCCCCTACCTAGAGGGCTACCAGGGCAGGCAACCGGGGATAGAAGTCTGAAGAAGCACCCTCGGCTTAGGGTTAGGCCGATGCTCATGGGAGGCCCTACCGGCCCTTGCTGAGGGATCATCAAACTCCTGGTTCCCGCTTCAGGTGGGCGCTCCTTGGAGCTGTGTCCCAAGGGGTGCATGCAGATTTCACCTGTTCTACGGATTCAGCTCATTTCTAAAGGGCAAACGTTCCCATTGGGATCTATGGACATTTTGCGGTACACCTCAGGGTTCCCGCATCTGCAGAGTTCATGGACCAGAATACTGAGGACAGAAGCCTGAGCATGGGACAGGGGCTTTGCATCAGGATTACCGTGAAGGTTATTTCACAAGTGAATGCTGTTGGTAACACCTGGGTGAGTCAGTGGGTTAGGCCACTGCCTTCAGCTCAGGACATGATCCCAGAGTCCTGGGATGGAGCCCCACATCGGGCTGTCTCCTCAGCAGGGAGCCTTCTTTCCCTTCTCTGGGTGTGCAATACTGCCTACATCTTTTCGCTCCCTGCAAAGTGAAAAAGTAAAATCTTGAGGCAATAAATAAATAAATACATAAATAATAAATATATAAAAGAGAGGGCATGATTTCCTATTGGAATCTAGGTCATTTGTGCGGGGCAGCTCAGGGTTCCCCCATGGGGAGAGTTTGGGAACCGGGCCTTTGAGGACAGAAGACTGAGCACATGACTTGGGCTTCGCATTATGCTAAGGCTGAAGGTCATTGCTATAGGGTATGCTTTCCAGAACACCTGTGTACCTCATTGGATGTGACCTCTTGCCTCGGCCCAGGTCAAGATCCCAGGGAAGAGGAATCTAGTTTGACACCGGGCCCTCCCCACTGCAGGGAGCCTTATTCCCCCTTCCTTCAGACAAAAACACAGCCTACTTGTGATCTCAGTCTGTCCAACAAATAAATAAAATCATTATAAATAAATAAATAAATATATTCAGGCATGTTTTATATAGTGATCAAATGCAATTCTGCAGTGTGGCTCAGGGTTCTTCCATCGGGAGATTTTGGGAACCAGGCCTCTGAGGTTGGAAGGCTGAGCAGCCGACCACGGCTTCATGTGAGGTATAGGGTTAGAGTTAGGGTTAGTGTTAGGATTATGTTTAGGTGAGTGTTAGAGTAAGGGTTAGGGTTATGTCTTAGGAACAAGGCATTTCGGAACTGGCCACACAATACTAGCACACCAAGGGCTGAGTTGAGGGTGGGACTCAGCAGAATCCTCAGGCGATGGAATTTTGGACGGGACAGGCCAAGAGGGTGGAATGCCCTCAGGGGAGCATGCTGGTTTCTATATATCTGAAGGTACTGGATAGCACAGAAGGAAAGGGTCAGTTTCTGCCTGAGAGGCTGAGTCCTTCCTACAGACTGACTTTCCCATCCACAGGAGGACCTGGGTTCAGTTTTCCGGTGTCCAGAGTCCGAACACGTAATCTAGGCTTAGCCTTTGGCTCTGGGAGAATGGCTGACCTGATTTGTCAGGGCAGAATTAGGCTTTCCACAGGACTCAGTTGAGGACGTAGCCCTGGCGGACCATCCTATTCCCGGATTGTGGTGTGGGAGTCCTAGGAAGGTGTTGGTAGAATGATCGGACAGGCAGATTTCTCCCTCCCCTAGGGTCTTCCACAGGGCTAAACTTCCCATTTGCCTAGTGGGCGGCACCCAGGGGCCTGAGATGTGAAGAAGGAATCCCCTACCTAGAGGGCTACCAGCGCTGGCAACCGGGGATAGAAGTCTGAAGAAGCACCCTCGGGTTAGGGTTAGGCCGATGCACATGGGAGGCCCTACCGGCCCTTGCTGAGGGATCATCAAACTCCTGGTTCCCGCTTCAGGTGGGCACTCCTTGGAGCTGTGTCCCAAGGGGTGCAGGCAGATTTCACCTGTTCTACGGATGCAGCTCATTTCTAAAGGGCAAACGTTCCCATTGGGATCTATGGACTTTGTGCGGTACACCTCAGGGTTCCCGCATCTGCAGAGTTCATGGACCAGGCTACTGAGGACAGAAGCCTGAGCATGGGACAGGGGCTTTGCATCAGGATTACCGTGAAGGTTATTTCACAAGTGAATGCTGTTGGTAACACCTGGGTGAGTCAGTGGGTTAGGCCACTGCCTTCGGCTCAGGACATGATCCCAGAGACCTGGGATGGAGCCCCACATCGGGCTGTCTCCTCAGCAGGGAGCCTTCTTTCCCTTCTCTGGGCGTGCAAAACTGCCTACATCTTTTCGCTCCCTGCAAAGTGAAAAAGTAAAATCTTGAGGCAATAAATAAATAAATACATAAATAATAAATATATAAAAGAGAGGGCATGATTTCCTATTGGAATCTAGGTCATTTGTGCGGGGCAGCTCAGGGTTCCCCCATGGGGAGAGTTTGGGAACCAGGCCTTTGAGGACAGAAGACTGAGCACATGACTTCGGCTTCGCATTATGCTAAGGGTGAAGGTCATTGCTATAGGGTATGCTTTCCAGAACACCTGTGTACCTCATTGGATGTGACCTCTTGCCTCGGCCCAGGTAAAGATCCCAGGGAAGAGGAATCTAGTTTGACACGTGGCCCTCCCCACTGCAGGGAGCCTTATTCCCCCTTCCTTCGGACAAAAACACAGCCTACTTGTGATCTCAGTCTGTCCAACAAATAAATAAAATCATTATAAATAAATAAATAAATATATTCAGGCATGTTTTATATAGTGATCAAATGCAATTCTGCAGTGTGGCTCAGGGTTCTTCCATCGGGAGATTTTGGGAACCAGGCCTCTGAGGTTGGAAGGCTGAGCAGCCGACCACGGCTTCATGTGAGGTATAGGGTTAGGGTTAGGGTTAGTGTTAGGGTTAGGGTTATATTTAGGTGCGGGTTAGAGTAAGGGTTAGGGTTATATCTTAGGAACAAGGCATGTCGGAACTGGCCACACAATACTGGAACACCAAGGGCTGAGTTGAGGGTGGGACTCAGCAGAATCCTCAGGCGATGGAATTTTGGACAGGACAGGCCAAGAGGGTGGAATGCCCTCAGGGGAGCATGCTGGTTTCTATATATCTGAAGGTACTGGATAGCACAGAAGGAAAGGGTCAGTTTCTGCCTGAGAGGCTGAGTCCTTCCTACAGACTGACTTTCCCATCCAAGGAGGACCTGGGTTCAGTCCTCCGGTGTCCAGAGTCTGATAACATAACCTAGGCTTAGCCTTTGGCTCTGGGTGAATGGCTGACCTGATTTGTCAGGGCAGAATTAGGCTTTCCACGGGACTCAGTTGAGGACGTAGCCCTGGCGGACCATCCTATTCCGGATTGTGGTGTGGGGGTCCTAGGAAGGTGTTGGTAGAATGATCGGACAGGCAGATTTCTCCCTCCCCGAGGGTCTTCCACAGGGCTAAACTTCCCATTTGCCTAGTGGGCGGCACCCAGAGGCCTGCGATATGAAGAAGGAATCCCCTACCTAGAGGGCTACCAGGGCAGGCAACCGGGGATAGAAGTCTGAAGAAGCACCCTCGGCTTAGGGTTAGGCCGATGCACATGGGAGGCCCTACCGGCCCTTGCTGAGGGATCATCAAACTCCTGGTTCCCGCTTCAGGTGGGCGCTCCTTGGAGCTGTGTCCCAAGGGGTGCATGCAGATTTCACCTGTTCTACGGATTCAGCTCATTTCTAAAGGGCAAACGTTCCCATTGGGATCTATGGACATTGTGCGGTACACCTCAGGGTTCCCGCATCTGCAGAGTTCATGGACCAGGCTACTGAGGACAGAAGCCTGAGCATGGGACAGGGGCTTTGCATCAGGATTACCGTGAAGGTTATTTCACAAGTGAATGCTGTTGGTAACACCTGGGTGAGTCAGTGGGTTAGGCCTCTGCTTTCAGCTCAGGACATGATCCCAGAGTCCTGGGATGGAGCCCCACATCGGGCGTCTCCTCAGCAGGGAGCCTTCTTTCCCTTCTCTGGGCTTGCAACACTGCCTACATCTTTTCGCTCCCTGCAAAGTGAAAAAGTAAAATCTTGAGGCAATAAATAAATAAATACATAAATAATAAATATATAAAAGAGAGGGCATGATTTCCTATTGGAATCTAGGTCATTTGTGCGGGGCAGCTCAGGGTTCCCCCATGGGGAGAGTTTGGGAACCAGGCCTTTAAGGACAGAAGACTGAGCACATGACTTGGGCTTCGCATTATGCTAAGGCTGAAGGTCATTGCTATAGGGTATGCTTTCCAGAACACCTGTGTACCTCATTGGATGTGACCTCTTGCCTCGGCCCAGGTCAAGGTCCCAAGGAAGAAGAATCTAGTTTGACACGGGGCCCTCCCCACTGCAGGGAGCCTTATTCCCCCTTCCTTCGGACAAAAACACAGCCTACTTGTGATCTCAGTCTGTCCAACAAATAAATAAAATCATTATAAATAAATAAATAAATATATTCAGGCATGTTTTATATAGTGATCAAGTGCAATTCTGCAGTGTGGCTCAGGGTTCTTCCATCGGGAGATTTTGGGAACCAGGCCTCTGAGGTTGGAAGGCTGAGCAGCCGACCACGGCTTCATGTGAGGTATAGGGTTAGGGTTAGGGTTAGTGTTAGGGTTAGGGTTATGTTTAGGTGAGGGTTAGAGTAAGGGTTAGGGTTATATCTTAGGAACAAGGCATGTCGGAACTGGCCACACAATACTGGCACACCAAGGGCTGAGTTGAGGGTGGGACTCAGCAGAATCCTCAGGCGATGGAATTTTGGACAGGACAGGCCAAGAGGGTGGAATGCCCTCAGGGGAGCATGCTGGTTTCTATATATCTGAAGGTACTGGATAGCACAGAAGGAAAGGGTCAGTTTCTGCCTGAGAGGCTGAGTCCTTCCTACAGACTGACTTTCCCATCCACAGGAGGACCTGGGTTCAGTCCTCCGGTGTCCAGAGTCTGATCACGTAAACTAGGCTTAGCCTTTGGCTCTGGGAGAATGGCTGACCTGATTTGTCAGGGCAGAATTAGGCTTTCCACGGGACTCAGTTGAGGACGTAGCCCTGGCGGACCATCCTATTCCCGGATTGTGGTGTGGGGGTCCTAGGAAGGTGTTGGTAGAATGATCGGACAGGCAGATTTCTCCCGCCCCGACGGTCTTCCACAGGGCTAAATTTCCCATTATCATAGTGGGCGGCACCCAGAGGCCTGCGATGTGAAGAAGGAATCCCCTACCTAGAGGGCTACCAGGGCAGGCAACCAGGGATAGAAGTCTGAAGAAGCATCCTCAGGTTAGGGTTAGGCCGATGCACATGGGAGGCCCTACCGGCCCTTGCTGAGGGATCATCAAACTCCTGGTTCCCGCTTCAGGTGGGCACTCCTTGGAGCTGTGACCCAAGGGGTGCATGCAGATTTCACCTGTTCTACGGATTCAGCTCATTTCTAAAGGGCAAACGTTCCCATTGGGATCTATGGACTTTGTGCGGTACACCTCAGGGTTCCCGCATCTGCAGAGTTCATGGACCAGGCTACTGAGGACAGAAGCCTGAGCATGGGACAGGGGCTTTGCATCAGGATTCCCGTGAAGGTTATTTCACAAGTGAATGCTGTTGGTAACACCTGGGTGAGTCAGTGGGTTAGGCCACTGCCTTCGGCTCAGGACATGATCCCAGAGACCTGGGATGGAGCCCCACATCGGGCTGTCTCCTCAGCAGGGAGCCTTCTTTCCCTTCTCTGGGCGTGCAAAACTGCCTACATCTTTTCGCTCCCTGCAAAGTGAAAAAGTAAAATCTTGAGGCAATAAATAAATAAATACATAAATAATAAATATATAAAAGAGAGGGCATGATTTCCTATTGGAATCTAGGTCATTTGTGCGGGGCAGCTCAGGGTTCCCCCATGGGGAGAGTTTGGGAACCAGGCCTTTGAGGACAGAAGACTGAGCACATGACTTCGGCTTCGCATTATGCTAAGGCTGAAGGTCATTGCTATAGGGTATGCTTTCCAGAACACCTGTGTACCTCATTGGATGTGACCTCTTGCCTCGGCCCAGGTCAAGATCCCAGGGAAGAGGAATCTAGTTTGACACGGGGCCCTCCCCACTGCAGGGAGCCTTATTCCCCCTTCCTTCAGACAAAAACACAGCCTACTTGTGATCTCAGTCTGTCCAACAAATAAATAAAATCATTATAAATAAATAAATAAATATATTCAGGCATGTTTTATATAGTGATCAAGTGGAATTCTGCAGTGTGGCTCAGGGTTCTTCCATCGGGAGATTTTGGGAACCAGGCCTCTGTGGTTGGAAGTCTGAGCAGCCGACGACGGCTTCATGTGAGGTATAGGGTTAGAGTTAGGGTTAGGGTTAGGATTATGTTTAGGTGAGGGTTAGAGTAAGGGTTATGGTTATGTCTTAGGAACAAGGCATTTCGGACTAGCCACACAATACTGGCACACCAAGGGCTGAGTTGAGGGTGGGACTCAGCAGAATCCTCAGGCGATGGAATTTTGGACGGGACAGGCCAAGAGGGTGGAATGCCCTCAGGGGAGCATGCTGGTTTCTATATATCTGAAGGTAATGGATAGCACAGAAGGAAAGGGTCAGTTTCTGCCTGAGAGGCTGAGTCCTTCCTACAGACTGACTATCCCATCCACAGGAGGACCTGGGTTCAGTCCTCCGGTCCCAGAGTCTGATCCCGTAACCTAGGCTTAGCCTTTGGCTGTGGGAGAATGGCTGACCTGATTTGTCAGGGCAGAATTAGGCTTTCCACGGGACTCAGTTGAGGACGTAGCCCTGGCGGACCATCCTATTCCCGGATTGTGGTGTGGGGGTCCTAGGAAGGTGTTGGTAGAATGATCGGACAGGCAGATTTCTCACTCCCCGAGGGTCTTCCACAGGGCTAAACTTCCCATTTGCCTAGTGGGCGGCACCCAGAGGCCTGCGATGTGAAGAAGGAATCCCCTACCTAGAGGGCTACCAGGGCAGGCAACCAGGGATAGAAGTCTGAAGAAGCATCCTCAGGTTAGGGTTAGGCCGATGCACATGGGAGGCCCTACCGGCCCTTGCTGAGGGATCATCAAACTCCTGGTTCCCGCTTCAGGTGGGCACTCCTTGGAGCTGTGTCCCAAGGGGTGCATGCAGATTTCACCTGTTCTACGGATTCAGCTCATTTCTAAAGGGCAAACGTTCCCATTGGGATCTATGGACTTTGTGCGGTACACCTCAGGGTTCCCGCATCTGCAGAGTTCATGGACCAGGCTACTGAGGACAGAAGCCTGAGCATGGGACAGGGGCTTTGCATCAGGATTACCGTGAAGGTTATTTCACAAGTGAATGCTGTTGGTAACACCTGGGTGAGTCAGTGGGTTAGGCCACTGCCTTCGGCTCAGGACATGATCCCAGAGACCTGGGATGGAGCCCCACATCGGGCTGTCTCCTCAGCAGGGAGCCTTCTTTCCCTTCTCTGGGCGTGCAAACCTGCCTACATCTTTTCGCTCCCTGCAAAGTGGAAAAGTAAAATCTTGAGGCAATAAATAAATAAATACATAAATAATAAATATATAAAAGAGAGGGCATGATTTCCTATTGGAATCTAGGTCATTTGTGCGGGGCAGCTCAGGGTTCCCCCATGGGGAGTGTTTGGGAACCAGGCCTTTGAGGACAGAAGACTGAGCACATGACTTGGGCTTCGCATTATGCTAAGGCTGAAGGTCATTGCTATAGGGTATGCTTTCCAGAACACCTGTGTACCTCATTGGATGTGACCTCTTGCCTCGGCCCAGGTCAAGATCCCAGGGAAGAGGAATCTAGTTTGACACGGGGCCCTCCCCACTGCAGGGAGCCTTATTCCCCCTTCCTTCGGACAAAAACACAGCCTACTTGTGATCTCAGTCTGTCCAACAAATAAATAAAATCATTATAAATAAATAAATAAATATATTCAGGCATGTTTTATATAGTGATCAAATGCAATTCTGCAGTGTGGCTCAGGGTTCTTCCATCGGGAGATTTTGGGAACCAGGCCTCTGAGGTTAGAAGGCTGAGCAGCCGACCACGGCTTCATGTGAGGTATAGGGTTAGGGTTAGGGTTAGTGTTAGGGTTAGGGTTATATTTAGGTGCGGGTTAGAGTAAGGGTTAGGGTTATATCTTAGGAACAAGGCATGTCGGAACTGGCCACACAATACTGGCACACCAAGGGCTGAGTTGAGGGTGGGACTCAGCAGAATCCTCAGGCGATGGAATTTTGGACAGGACAGGCCAAGTGGGTGGAATGCCCTCAGGGGAGCATGCTGGTTTCTATATATCTGAAGGTACTGGATAGCACAGAAGGAAAGGGTCAGTTTCTGCCTGAGAGGCTGAGTCCTTCCTACAGACTGACTTTCCCATCCAAGGAGGACCTGGGTTCAGTCCTCCGGTGTCCAGAGTCTGATAACATAACCTAGGCTTAGCCTTTGGCTCTGGGTGAATGGCTGACCTGATTTGTCAGGGCAGAATTAGGCTTTCCACGGGACTCAGTTGAGGACGTAGCCCTGGCGGACCATCCTATTCCCGGATTGTGGTGTGGGGGTCCTAGGAAGGTGTTGGTAGAATGATCGGACAGGCAGATTTCTCCCTCCCCGAGGGTCTTCCACAGGGCTAAACTTCCCATTTGCCTAGTGGGCGGCACCCAGAGGCCTGCGATATGAAGAAGGAATCCCCTACCTAGAGGGCTACCAGGGCAGGCAACCGGGGATAGAAGTCTGAAGAAGCACCCTCGGCTTAGGGTTAGGCCGATGCACATGGGAGGCCCTACCGGCCCTTGCTGAGGGATCATCAAACTCCTGGTTCCCGCTTCAGGTGGGCGCTCCTTGGAGCTGTGTCCCAAGGGGTGCATGCAGATTTCACCTGTTCTACGGATTCAGCTCATTTCTAAAGGGCAAACGTTCCCATTGGGATCTATGGACATTGTGCGGTACACCTCAGGGTTCCCGCATCTGCAGAGTTCATGGACCAGAATACTGAGGACAGAAGCCTGAGCATGGGACAGGGGCTTTGCATCAGGATTACCGTGAAGGTTATTTCACAAGTGAATGCTGTTGGTAACACCTGGGTGAGTCAGTGGGTTAGGCCACTGCTTTCAGCTCAGGACATGATCCCAGAGTCCTGGGATGGAGCCCCACATCGGGCTGTCTCCTCAGCAGGGAGCCTTCTTTCCCTTCTCTGGGTGTGCAATAATGCCTACATCTTTTCGCTCCCTGCAAAGTGAAAAAGTAAAATTTTGAGGCAATAAATAAATAAATACATAAATAATAAATATATAAAAGAGAGGGCATGATTTCCTATTGGAATCTAGGTCATTTGTGCGGGGCAGCTCAGGGTTCCCCCATGGGGAGAGTTTGGGAACCGGGCCTTTGAGGACAGAAGACTGAGCACATGACTTGGGCTTCGCATTATGCTAAGGCTGAAGGTCATTGCTATAGGGAATGCTTTCCAGAACACCTGTGTACCTCATTGGATGTGACCTCTTGCCTCGGCCCAGGTCAAGATCCCAGGGAAGAGGAATCTAGTTTGACACCGGGCCCTCCCCACTGCAGGGAGCCTTATTCCCCCTTCCTTCAGACAAAAACACAGCCTACTTGTGATCTCAGTCTGTCCAACAAATAAATAAAATCATTATAAATAAATAAATAAATATATTCAGGCATGTTTTATATAGTGATCAAATGCAATTCTGCAGTGTGGCTCAGGGTTCTTCCATCGGGATATTTTGGGAACCAGGCCTCTGAGTTTGGAAGGCTGAGCAGCCGACCACGGCTTCATGTGAGGTATAGGGTTAGAGTTAGGGTTAGTGTTAGGATTATGTTTAGGTGAGTGTTAGAGTAAGGGTTAGGGTTATGTCTTAGGAACAAGGCATTTCGGAACTGGCCACACAATACTAGCACACCAAGGGCTGAGTTGAGGGTGGGACTCAGCAGAATCCTCAGGCGATGGAATTTTGGACGGGACAGGCCAAGAGGGTGGAATGCCCTCAGGGGAGCATGCTGGTTTCTATATATCTGAAGGTACTGGATAGCACAGAAGGAAAGGGTCAGTTTCTGCCTGAGAGGCTGAGTCCTTCCTACAGACTGACTTTCCCATCCACAGGAGGACCTGGGTTCAGTTTTCCAGTGTCCAGAGTCCGAACACGTAATCTAGGCTTAGCCTTTGGCTCTGGGAGAATGGCTGACCTGATTTGTCAGGGCAGAATTAGGCTTTCCACGGGACTCAGTTGAGGACGTAGCCCTGGCGGACCATCCTATTCCCGGATTGTGGTGTGGGAGTCCTAGGAAGGTGTTGGTAGAATGATCGGACAGGCAGATTTCTCCCTCCCCTAGGGTCTTCCACAGGGCTAAACTTCCCATTTGCCTAGTGGGCGGCACCCAGGGGCCTGAGATGTGAAGTGGAATCCCCTACCTAGAGGGCTACCAGGGCAGGCAACCGGGGATAGAAGTCTGAAGAAGCACCCTCGGGTTAGGGTTAGGCCGATGCACATGGGAGGCCCTACCGGCCCTTGCTGAGGGATCATCAAACTCCTGGTTCCCGCTTCAGGTGGGCGCTCCTTGGAGCTGTGTCCCAAGGGGTGCATGCAGATTTCACCTGTTCTACGGATTCAGCTCATTTCTAAAGGGCAAACGTTCCCATTGGGATCTATGGACTTTGTGCGGTACACCTCAGGGTTCTCGCATCTGCAGAGTTCATGGACCAGGCTACTGAGGACAGAAGCCTGAGCATGGGACAGGGGCTTTGCATCAGGATTACCGTGAAGGTTATTTCACAAGTGAATGCTGTTGGTAACACCTGGGTGAGTCAGTGGGTTAGGCCACTGCCTTCGGCTCAGGACATGATCCCAGAGACCTGGGATGGAGCCCACATCGGGCTGTCTCCTCAGCAGGGAGCTTTCTTTCCCTTCTCTGGGCGTGCAAAACTGCCTACATCTTTTCGCTCCCTGTAAGTGAAAAAGTAAAATCTTGAGGCAATAAATAAATAAATACATAAATAATAAATATATAAAAGAGCGGGCATGATTTCCTATTGGAATCTAGGTCATTTGTGCGGGGCAGCTCAGGGTTCCCCCATGGGGAGAGTTTGGGAACCAGGCCTTTGAGGACAGAAGACTGAGCACATGACTTCGGCTTCGCATTATGCTAAGGCTGAAGGTCATTGCTATAGGGTATGCTTTCCAGAACACCTGTGTACCTCATTGGATGTGACCTCTTGCCTCGGCCCTGGTCAAGATCCCAGGGAAGAGGAATCTAGTTTGACACGGGGCCCTCCCCACTGCAGGGAGCCTTATTCCCCCTTCCTTCAGACAAAAACACAGCCTACTTGTGATCTCAGTCTGTCCAACAAATAAATAAAATCATTATAAATAAATAAATAAATATATTCAGGCATGTTTTATATAGTGATCAAGTGCAATTCTGCAGTGTGGCTCAGGGTTCTTCCATCGGGAGATTTTGGGAACCAGGCCTCTGTGGTTGGAAGTCTGAGCAGCCGACGACGTCTTCATGTGAGGTATAGGGTTAGAGTTAGTGTTAGGGTTAGGATTATGTTTAGGTGAGGGTTAGAGTAAGGGTTTGGGTTATATATTAGGAACAAGGCATTTCGGAACTGGCCACACAATACTGGCACACCAAGGACTGAGTTGAGGGTGGGACTCAGCAGAATCCTCAGGGGATGGAATTTTGGACGGGACAGGCCAAGAGGGTGGAATGCCCTCAGGGGAGCATGCTGGTTTCTATATAGCTGAAGGTACTGGATAGCACAGAAGGAAAGGGTCAGTTTCTGCCTGAGAGGCTGAGTCCTTCCTACAGACTGACTTTCCCATCCACAGGAGGACCTGGGTTCTGTTTTCCGGTGTCCAGAGTCTGATCACGTAACCTAGGCTTAGCCTTTGGCTCTGGGAGAATGGCTGACCTGATTTGTCAGGGCAGAATTAGGCTTTCCACAGGACTCAGTTGAGGACGTAGCCCTGGCGGACCATCCTATTCCCGGATTGTGGTGTGGGAGTCCTAGGAAGGTGTTGGTAGAATGATCGGACAGGCAGAATTCTCCCTCCCCTAGGGTCTTCCACAGGGCTAAACTTCCCATTTGCCTAGTGGGCGGCACCCAGGGGCCTGCGATGTGAAGAAGGAATCCCCTACCTAGAGGGCTACCAGTGCTGGCAACCGGGGATAGAAGTCTGAAGAAGCACCCTCGGGTTAGGGTTAGGCCGATGCACATGGGAGGCCCTACTGGCCCTTGCTGAGGGATCATCAAACTCCTGGTTCCCGCTTCAGGTGGGCGCTCCTTGGAGCTGTGTCCCAAGGGGTGCATGCAGATTTCACCTGTTCTACGGATTCAGCTCATTTCTAAAGGGCAAACGTTCCCATTGGGATCTATGGACATTGTGCGGTGCACCTCAGGGTTCCCGCATCTGCAGAGTTCATGGACCAGGCTACTGAGGACAGAAGCCTGAGCATGGGACAGGGGCTTTGCATCAGGATTCCCGTGAAGGTTATTTCACAAGTGAATGCTGTTGGTAACACCTGGGTGAGTCAGTGGGTTAGGCCACTGCCTTCAGCTCAGGACATGATCCCAGAGTCCTGGGATGGAGCCCCACATCGGGCTGTCTCCTCAGCAGGGAGCCTTCTTTCCCTTCTCTGGGTGTGCAATACTGCCTACATCTTTTCGCTCCCTGCAAAGTGAAAAAGTAAAATCTTGAGACAATAAATAAATAAATACATAAATAATAAATATATAAAAGAGAGGGCATGATTTCCTATTGGAATCTAGGTCATTTGTGTGGGGCAGCTCAGGGTTCCCCCATGGGGAGAGTTTGTGAAACAGGCCTTTGAGGACAGAAGACTGAGCACATGACTTGGCCTTCGCATTATGCTAAGGCTGAAGGTCATTGCTATAGGGTATGCTTTCCAGAACACCTGTGTACCTCATTGGATGGGACCTCTTGCCTCGGCCCAGGTCAAGATCCCAGGGAAGAGGAATCTAGTTTGACACCGGGCCCTCCCCACTGCAGGGAGCCTTATTCCCCCTTCCTTCAGACAAAAACACAGCCTACTTGTGATCTCAGTCTGTCCAACAAATAAATAAAATCATTATAAATAAATAAATAAATATATTCAGGCATGTTTTATATAGTGATCAAGTGCAATTCTGCAGTGTGGCTCAGGGTTCTTCCATCGGGATATTTTGGGAACCAGGCCTCTGAGGTTGGAAGGCTGAGCAGCCGACCACGGCTTCATGTGAGGTATAGGGTTAGGGTTAGGGTTAGTGTTAGGGTTAGGGTTATGTTTAGGTGAGGGTTAGAGTAAGGGTTTGGGTTATATATTAGGAACAAGGCATTTCGGAACTGGCCACACAATACTGGCACACCAAGGGCTGAGTTGAGGGTGGGACTCAGCAGAATCCTCAGGCGATGGAATTTTGGACGGGACAGGCCAAGAGAATGGAATGCCCTCAGGGGAGCATGCTGGTTTCTATATATCTGAAGGTACTGGATAGCACAGAAGGAAAGGGTCAGTTTCTGCCTGAGAGGCTGAGTCCTTCCACAGACTGACTTTCCCATCCACAGGAGGACCTGGGTTCAGTTTTCCGGTGTCCAGAGTCTGATCACGTAACCTAGGCTTAGCCTTTGGCTCTGGGAGAATGGCTGACCTGATTCGTCAGGGCAGAATTAGGCTTTCCACGGGACTCAGTTGAGGACGTAGCCCTGGCGGACCATCCTATTCCCGGATTGTGGTGTGGGGGTCCTAGGAAGGTGTTGGTAGAATGATCGGACAGGCAGATTTCTCCCTCCCCGAGGGTCTTCCACAGGGCTAAACTTCCCATTTGCCTAGTGGGAGGCACCCAGAGGCCTGCGATGTGAAGAAGTAATCCCCTACCTAGAGGGCTACCAGGGCAGGCAACCGGGGATAGAAGTCTGAAGAAGCACCCTCGGGTTAGGGTTAGGCCGATGCACATGAGAGGCCCTACTGGCCCTTGCTGAGGGATCATCAAACTCCTGGTTCCCGCTTCAGGTGGGCGCTCCTTGGAGCTGTGTCCCAAGGGGTGCATGCAGATTTCACCTGTTCTACGGATTCAGCTCATTTCTAAAGGGCAAACGTTCCCATTGGGATCTATGGACATTGTGCGGTGCACCTCAGGGTTCCCGCATCTGCAGAGTTCATGGACCAGGCTACTGAGGACCGAAGCCTGAGCATGGGACAGGGGCTTTGCATCAGGATTACCGTGAAGGTTATTTCACAAGTGAATGCTGTTGGTAACACCTGGGTGAGTCAGTGGTTTAGGCCACTGCCTTCAGCTCAGGACATGATCCCAGAGTCCTGGGATGGAGCCCCACATCGGGCTGTCTCCTCAGCAGGGAGCCTTCTTTCCCTTCTCTGGGCGTGCAACACTGTCTACATCTTTTCGCTTCCTGCAAAGTGAAAAAGTAAAATCCTGAGGCAATAAATAAATAAATACATAAATAATATATATATAAAAGAGAGGGCATGATTTCCTATTGGAATCTAGGTCATTTGTGCGGGGCAGCTCAGGGTTCCCCCATGGGGAGAGTTTGGGAACCAGGCCTTTGAGGACTGAAGACTGAGCACATGACTTGGGCTTCACATTATGCTAAGGCTGAAGGTCATTGCTATAGGGTATGCTTTCCAGAACACCTGTGTACCTCATTGGATGTGACCTCTTGCCTCGGCCCAGGTCAAGATCCCAGGGAAGAGGAATCTAGTTTGACACGGGGCCCTCCCCACTGCAGGGAGCCTTATTCCCCCTTCCTACAGACAAAAACACAGCCTACTTGTGATCTCAGTCTGTCCAACAAATAAATAAAATCATTATAAATAAATAAATAAATATATTCATGCATGTTTTATATAGTGCTCAAGTGCAATTCTGCAGTGTGGCTCAGGGTTCTTCCATCCGGAGATTTTGGGAACCAGGCCTCTGAGGTTGGAAGGCTGAGCAGCCGACGACGGCTTCATGTGAGGTATAGGGTTAGAGTTAGGGTTAGGGTTAGGATTATGTTTGGGTGAGGGTTAGAGTAAGGGTTATGGTTATGTCTTAGGAACAAGGCATTTCGGAACTGGCCACACAATACTGGCACACCAAGGGCTGAGTTGAGGGTGGGACTCAGCAGAATCCTCAGGCGATGGAATTTTGGACAGGACAGGCCAAGAGGGTGGAATGCCCTCAGGGGAGCATGCTGGTTTCTATATATCTGAAGGTACTGGATAGCACAGAAGGAAAGGGACAGTTTCTGCCTTTGAGGCTGAGTCCTTCCTACAGACTGACTTTCCCATCCACAGGAGGACCCGGGTTCAGTTTTCCGGTGTCCAGAGTCTGATCACGTAACCTAGGCTTAGCCTTTGGCTCTGGGAGAATGGCTGACCTGATTTGTCAGGGCAGAATTAGGCTTTCCACAGGACTCAGTTGAGGACGTAGCCCTGGCGGACCAACCTATTCCCGGATTGTGGTGTGGGAGTCCTAGGAAGGTGTTGGTAGAATGATCGGACAGGCAGATTTCTCCCTCCCCTAGGGTCTTCCACAGGGCTAAACTTCCCATTTGCCTAGTGGGCGGCACCCAGGGGCCTGCGATGTGAAGAAGGAATCCCCTACCTAGAGGGCTACCAGGGCAGGCAACCGGGGATAGAAGTCTGAAGAAGCACCCTCGGGTTAGGGTTAGGCCGATGCACATGGGAGGCCCTACCGGCCCTTGCTGAGGGATCATCAAACTCCTGGTTCCCGCTTCAGGTGAGCACTCCTTGGAGCTGTGTCCCAAGGGGTGCATGCAGATTTCACCTGTTCTACGGATTCAGCTCATTTCTAAAGGGCAAACGTTCCCATTGGGATCTATGGACATTGTGCGGTGCACCTCAGGGTTCCCGCATCTGCAGAGTTCATGGACCAGGCTACTGAGGATAGAAGCCTGAGCATGGGACAGGGGCTTTGCATCAGGATTACCGTGAAGGTTATTTCACAAGTGACTGCTGTTGGTAACACCTGGGTGAGTCAGTGGGTTAGGCCACTGCCTTCAGCTCAGGACATGATCCCAGAGTCCTGGGATGGAGCCCCACATCGGGCTGTCTCCTCAGCAGGGAGCCTTCTTTCCCTTCTCTGTGTGTGCAGTACTGCCTACATCTTTTCGCTCCCTGCAAACTGAAAAAGTAAAATCTTGAGGCAATAAATAAATAAATACATAAATAATAAATATATAAAAGAGAGGGCATGATTTCTTATTGGAATCTAGGTCATTTGTGCGGGGCAGCTCAGGGTTCCCCCATGGGGAGAGTTTGGGAACCAGGCCTTTGAGGACAGAAGACTGAGCAAATGACTTGGGCTTCACATTATGCTAAGGCTGAAGGTCATTGCTATAGGGTATGCATTCCAGAACACCTGTGTACCTCATTGGATGTGACCTCTTGCCTCGGCCCAGGTCAAGATCCCAGGGAAGAGGAATCTAGTTTGACACGGGGCCCTCCCCACTGCAGGGAGCCTTATTCCCCCTTTCTTCAGACAAAAACACAGCCTACTTGTGATCTCAGTCTGTCCAACAAATAAATAAAATCATTATAAATAAATAAATAAATATATTCAGGCATGTTTTATATAGTGATCAAGTGCAATTCTGCAGTGTGGCTCAGGGTTCTTCCATCGGGAGATTTTGGGAACCAGGCCTCGAGGTTGGAAGGCTGAGCAGCCAACCACGGCTTCATGTGAGGTATACGGTTAGGGTTAGGGTTAGGGTTAGGGTTATGTTTAGGTGAGGGTTAGAGTAAGGGTTAGGGTTATGTCTCAGGAACAAGGCATGTCGGAACTGGCCACACAATACTGGCACACCAAGGGCTGAGTTGAGGGTGGGACTCAGCAGAATCCTCAGGCGATGGAATTTTGGACGGGACAGGCCAAGAGAGTGGAATGCCCTAAGGGGAGCATGCTGGTTTCTATATATCTGCAGGTACTGGATAGCACAGAAGGAAAGGGTAAGTTTCTGCCTGAGAGGCTGAGTCCTTCCTACAGACTGACTTTCCCATCCACAGGAGGACCTGGGTTCAGTCCTCCGGTGTCCAGAGTCTGATCACGTAACCTAGGCTTAGCCTTTGGCTCTGGGAGAATGGCTGACCTGATTCGTCAGGGCAGAATTAAGCTTTCCACGGGACTCAGTTGAGGACGTAGCCCTGGCGGACCATCCTATTCCCGGATTGTGGTGTGGGGGTCCTAGGAAGGTGTTGGTAGAATGATCGGACAGGCAGATTTCTCCCTCCCCGAGGCTTCCACAGAGCTAAACTTCCCATTTGCCTAGTGGGCGGCACCCAGAGGCCTACGATGTGAAGAAGGAATCCCCTACCTAGAGGGCTACCAGGGCAGGCAACCGGGGATAGAATTCTGAAGAAGCACCCTCGGGTTAGGGTTAGGCCGATGCACATGGGAGGCCCTACCGGCCCTTGCTGAGGGATCATCAAACTCCTGCTTTCCGCTTCAGGTGGGCACTCCTTGGAGCTGTGTCAAGGGGTGCATGCAGATTTCACCTGTTCTACGGATTCAGCTCATTTCTAAAGGGCAAACGTTCCCATTGGGATCTATGGACATTGTGCGGTGCACCTCAGGGTTCCCGCATCTGCAGAGTTCATGGACCAGGCTACTGAGGACAGAAGCCTGAGCATGGGACAGGGGCTTTGCATCAGGATTCCCGTGAAGGTTATTTCACAAGTGAATGCTGTTGGTAACACCTGGGTGAGTCAGTGGGTTAGGCCACTGCCTTCAGCTCAGGACATGATCCCAGAGTCCTGGGATGGAGCCCCACATCGGGCTGTCTCCTCATCAGGGAGCCTTCTTTCCCTTCTCTGGGCGTGCAACACTGCCTACATCTTTTCGCGCCCTGCAAAGTGAAAAAGTAAAATCTTGAGGCAATAAATAAATAAATACATAAATAATAAATATATAAAAGAGAGGGCATGATTTCCTATTGGAATCTAGGTCATTTGTGCGGGGCAGCTCAGGGTTCCCCCATGGGGAGAGTTTGGGAACCAGGCCTTTGAGGACAGAAGACTGAGTACATGACCTGGGCTTCGCATTATGCTAAGGCTGAAGGTCATTGCTATAGGGTATGCTTTCCAGAACACCTGTGTACCTCATTGGATGTGACCTCTTGCCTCGGCCCAGGTCATGATTCCAGGGAAGAGGAAACTAGTTTGACACGGGGCCCTCCCCACTGCAGGGAGCCTTATTCCCCCTTCCTTCAGACAAAAACACAGCCTACTTGTGATCTCAGTCTGTCCAACAAATAAATAAAATCATTATAAATAAATAAATAAATATATTCAGGCATGTTTTATATAGTGATCAAGTGGAATTCTGCAGTGTGGCTCAGGGTTCTTCCATCGGGAGATTTTGGGAACCAGGCCTCTGAGGTTGGAAGGCTGAGCAGCCGACCACGACTTCATGTGAGGTATACGGTTAGGGTTAGGGTTAGGGTTAGGGTTAGGGTTAGGGTTATGTTTAGGTGAGGGTTAGAGTAAGGGTTAGGGTTATGTCTTAGGAACAAGGCATGTCGGAACTGGCCACAAATACTGGCACACCAAGGGCTGAGTTGAGGGTGGGACTCAGCAGAATCCTCAGGCGATGGAATTTTGGACGGGACAGGCCAAGAGGGTGGAATGCCCTCAGGGGAGCATGCTGGTTTCTATATATCTGAAGGTACTGGATAGCACAGAAGGAAAGGGTCAGTTTCTGCCTGAGAGGCTGAGTCCTTCCTACAGAATGACTTTCCCATCCACAGGAGGACCTGGGTTCAGTCCTCCGGTGTCCAGAGTCTGATCCCGTAACCTAGGCTTAGCCTTTGGCTCTGGGAGAATGGCTGACATGATTTGTCAGGGCAGAATTAGGCTTTCCACGGGACTCAGTTGAGGACGTAGCCCTGGCGGACCATCCTATTACCGGATTGTGGTGTGGGGGTCCTAGGAAGTTGTTGGTAGAATGATCGGACAGGCAGATTTCTCCCGCCCCGAGGACTTCCACAGGGCTAAATTTCCCATTATCATAGTGGGCGGCACCCAGAAGCCTGCGATGTGAAGAAGGAATTTCCTACCTAGAGGGCTACCAGGGCAGGCAACCAGGGATAGAAGTCTAAAGAAGCATCCTCGGGTTAGGGTTAGGCCGATGCACATGGGAGGCCCTACCGGCCCTTGCTGAGGGATCATCAAACTCCTGGTTCCCGCTTCAGGTGGGCACTCCTTGTAGCTGTGTCCCAAGGGGTGCATGCAGATTTCACCTGTTCTACGGATTCAGCTCATTTCTAAAGGGCAAACGTTCCCATTGGGATCTATGGACATTGTGCGGTACACCTCAGGGTTCCCGCATCTGCAGAGTTCATGGACCAGGCTACTGAGGACAGAAGCCTGAGCATGGGACAGGGGCTTTGCATCAGGATTCCCGTGAAGGTTATTTCACAAGTGAATGCTGTTGGTAACACCTGGGTGAGTCAGTGGGTTAGGCCACTGCCTTCGGCTCAGGACATGATCCCAGAGACCTGGGATGGAGCCCCACATCGGGCTGTCTCCTCAGCAGGGAGCCTTCTTTCCCTTCTCTGGGCGTGCAAAACTGCCTACATCTTTTCGCTCCCTGCAAAGTGAAAAAGTAAAATCTTGAGGCAATAAATAAATAAATACATAAATAATAAATATATAAAAGAGAGGGCATGATTTCCTATTGGAATCTAGGTCATTTGTGCGGGGCAGCTCAGGGTTCCCCCATGGGGAGTGTTTGGGAACCAGGCCTTTGATGACAGAAGACTGAGCACATGACTTGGGCTTCGCATTATGCTAAGGCTGAAGGTCATTGCTATAGGGTATGCTTTCCAGAACACCTGTGTACCTCATTGGATGTGACCTCTTGCCTCGGCCCAGGTCAAGATCCCAGGGAAGAGGAATCTAGTTTGACACGGGGCCCTCCCCACTGCAGGGAGCCTTATTCCCCCTTCCTTCGGACAAAAACACAGCCTACTTGTGATCTCAGTCTGTCCAACAAATAAATAAAATCATTATAAATAAATAAATAAATATATTCAGGCATGTTTTATATAGTGATCAAGTGCAATTCTGCAGTGTGGCTCAGGGTTCTTCCATCGGGAGATTTTGGGAACCAGGCCTCTGAGGTTAGAAGGCTGAGCAGCCGACCACGGCTTCATGTGAGGTATAGGGTTAGGGTTAGGGTTAGTGTTAGGGTTAGGGTTATATTTAGGTGCGGGTTAGAGTAAGGGTTAGGGTTATATCTTAGGAACAAGGCATGTCGGAACTGGCCACACAATACTGGCACACCAAGGGCTGAGTTGAGGGTGGGACTCAGCAGAATCCTCAGGCGATGGAATTTTGGACAGGACAGGCCAAGAGGGTGGAATGCCCTCAGGGGAGCATGCTGGTTTCTATATATCTGAAGGTACTGGATAGCACAGAAGGAAAGGGTCAGTTTCTGCCTGAGAGGCTGAGTCCTTCCTACAGACTGACTTTCCCATCCAAGGAGGACCTGGGTTCAGTCCTCCGGTGTCCAGAGTCTGATAACATAACCTAGGCTTAGCCTTTGGCTCTGGGTGAATGGCTGACCTGATTTGTCAGGGCAGAATTAAGCTTTCCACGGGACTCAGTTGAGGACGTAGCCCTGGCGGACCATCCTATTCCCGGATTGTGGTGTGGGGGTCCTAGGAAGGTGTTGGTAGAATGATCGGACAGGCAGATTTCTCCCTCCCCGAGGGTCTTCCACAGGGCTAAACTTCCCATTTGCCTAGTGGGCGGCACCCAGAGGCCTGCGATATGAAGAAGGAATCCCCTACCTAGAGGGCTACCAGGGCAGGCAACCGGGGATAGAAGTCTGAAGAAGCACCCTCGGCTTAGGGTTAGGCCGATGCACATGGGAGGCCCTACCGGCCCTTGCTGAGGGATCATCAAACTCCTGGTTCCCGCTTCAGGTGGGCGCTCCTTGGAGCTGTGTCCCAAGGGGTGCATGCAGATTTCACCTGTTCTACGGATTCAGCTCATTTCTAAAGGGCAAACGTTCCCATTGGGATCTATGGACATTGTGCGGTACACCTCAGGGTTCCCGCATCTGCAGAGTTCATGGACCAGAATACTGAGGACAGAAGCCTGAGCATGGGACAGGGGCTTTGCATCAGGATTACCGTGAAGGTTATTTCACAAGTGAATGCTGTTGGTAACACCTGGGTGAGTCAGTGGGTTAGGCCACTGCTTTCAGCTCAGGACATGATCCCAGAGTCCTGGGATGGAGCCCCACATCGGGCTGTCTCCTCAGCAGGGAGCCTTCTTTCCCTTCTCTGGGTGTGCAATAATGCCTACATCTTTTCGCTCCCTGCAAAGTGAAAAAGTAAAATTTTGAGGCAATAAATAAATAAATACATAAATAATAAATATATAAAAGAGAGGGCATGATTTCCTATTGGAATCTAGGTCATTTGTGCGGGGCAGCTCAGGGTTCCCCCATGGGGAGAGTTTGGGAACCGGGCCTTTGAGGACAGAAGACTGAGCACATGACTTGGGCTTCGCATTATGCTAAGGCTGAAGGTCATTGCTATAGGGAATGCTTTCCAGAACACCTGTGTACCTCATTGGATGTGACCTCTTGCCTCGGCCCAGGTCAAGATCCCAGGGAAGAGGAATCTAGTTTGACACCGGGCCCTCCCCACTGCAGGGAGCCTTATTCCCCCTTCCTTCAGACAAAAACACAGCCTACTTGTGATCTCAGTCTGTCCAACAAATAAATAAAATCATTATAAATAAATAAATAAATATATTCAGGCATGTTTTATATAGTGATCAAATGCAATTCTGCAGTGTGGCTCAGGGTTCTTCCATCGGGATATTTTGGGAACCAGGCCTCTGAGTTTGGAAGGCTGAGCAGCCGACCACGGCTTCATGTGAGGTATAGGGTTAGAGTTAGGGTTAGTGTTAGGATTATGTTTAGGTGAGTGTTAGAGTAAGGGTTAGGGTTATGTCTTAGGAACAAGGCATTTCGGAACTGGCCACACAATACTAGCACACCAAGGGCTGAGTTGAGGGTGGGACTCAGCAGAATCCTCAGGCGATGGAATTTTGGACGGGACAGGCCAAGAGGGTGGAATGCCCTCAGGGGAGCATGCTGGTTTCTATATATCTGAAGGTACTGGATAGCACAGAAGGAAAGGGTCAGTTTCTGCCTGAGAGGCTGAGTCCTTCCTACAGACTGACTTTCCCATCCACAGGAGGACCTGGGTTCAGTTTTCCAGTGTCCAGAGTCCGAACACGTAATCTAGGCTTAGCCTTTGGCTCTGGGAGAATGGCTGACCTGATTTGTCAGGGCAGAATTAGGCTTTCCACGGGACTCAGTTGAGGACGTAGCCCTGGCGGACCATCCTATTCCCGGATTGTGGTGTGGGAGTCCTAGGAAGGTGTTGGTAGAATGATCGGACAGGCAGATTTCTCCCTCCCCTAGGGTCTTCCACAGGGCTAAACTTCCCATTTGCCTAGTGGGCGGCACCCAGGGGCCTGAGATGTGAAGTGGAATCCCCTACCTAGAGGGCTACCAGGGCAGGCAACCGGGGATAGAAGTCTGAAGAAGCACCCTCGGGTTAGGGTTAGGCCGATGCACATGGGAGGCCCTACCGGCCCTTGCTGAGGGATCATCAAACTCCTGGTTCCCGCTTCAGGTGGGCGCTCCTTGGAGCTGTGTCCCAAGGGGTGCATGCAGATTTCACCTGTTCTACGGATTCAGCTCATTTCTAAAGGGCAAACGTTCCCATTGGGATCTATGGACTTTGTGCGGTACACCTCAGGGTTCTCGCATCTGCAGAGTTCATGGACCAGGCTACTGAGGACAGAAGCCTGAGCATGGGACAGGGGCTTTGCATCAGGATTACCGTGAAGGTTATTTCACAAGTGAATGCTGTTGGTAACACCTGGGTGAGTCAGTGGGTTAGGCCACTGCCTTCGGCTCAGGACATGATCCCAGAGACCTGGGATGGAGCCCCACATCGGGCTGTCTCCTCAGCAGGGAGCTTTCTTTCCCTTCTCTGGGCGTGCAAAACTGCCTACATCTTTTCGCTCCCTGTAAGTGAAAAAGTAAAATCTTGAGGCAATAAATAAATAAATACATAAATAATAAATATATAAAAGAGAGGGCATGATTTCCTATTGGAATCTAGGTCATTTGTGCGGGGCAGCTCAGGGTTCCCCCATGGGGAGAGTTTGGGAACCAGGCCTTTGAGGACAGAAGACTGAGCACATGACTTCGGCTTCGCATTATGCTAAGGCTGAAGGTCATTGCTATAGGGTATGCTTTCCAGAACACCTGTGTACCTCATTGGATGTGACCTCTTGCCTCGGCCCAGGTCAAGATCCCAGGGAAGAGGAATCTAGTTTGACACGGGGCCCTCCCCACTGCAGGGAGCCTTATTCCCCCTTCCTTCAGACAAAAACACAGCCTACTTGTGATCTCAGTCTGTCCAACAAATAAATAAAATCATTATAAATAAATAAATAAATATATTCAGGCATGTTTTATATAGTGATCAAGTGCAATTCTGCAGTGTGGCTCAGGGTTCTTCCATCGGGAGATTTTGGGAACCAGGCCTCTGTGGTTGGAAGTCTGAGCAGCCGACGACGTCTTCATGTGAGGTATAGGGTTAGAGTTAGGGTTAGGGTGAGGATTATGTTTAGGTGAGGGTTAGAGTAAGGGTTATGGTTATGTCTTAGGAACAAGGCATTTCGGACTAGCCACACAATACTGGCACACCAAGGGCTGAGTTGAGGGTGGGACTCAGCAGAATCCTCAGGCGATGGAATTTTGGACGGGACAGGCCAAGATGGTGGAATGCCCTCAGGGGAGCATGCTGGTTTCTATATATCTGAAGGTACTGGATAGCACAGAAGGAAAGGGTCAGTTTCTGCCTGAGAGGCTGAGTCCTTCCTACAGACTGACTATCCCATCCACAGGAGTACCTGGGTTCAGTCCTCCGGTGTCCAGAGTCTGATCCCGTAACCTAGGCTTAGCCTTTGGCTCTGGGAGAATGGCTGACCTGATTTGTCAGGGCAGAATTAGGCTTTCCACGGGACTCAGTTGAGGACGTAGCCCTGGCGGACCATCCTATTCCCGGATTGTGGTGTGGGGGTCCTAGGAAGGTGTTGGTAGAATGATCGGACAGGCAGATATCTCCTGCCCCGAGGTCTTCCACAGGGCTAAATTTCCCATTATCATAGTGGGCGGCACCCAGAAGCCTGCGATGTGAAGAAGGAATCCCCTACCTAGAGGGCTACCCGGGCAGGCAACCAGTGATAGAAGTCTAAAGAAGCATCCTCGGGTTAGGGTTAGGCCGATGCTCATGGGAGGCCCTACTGGCCCTTGCTGAGGGATCATCAAACTCCTGGTTCCCGCTTCAGGTGGGCGCTCCTTGGAGCTGTGTCCCAAGGGGTGCATGCAGATTTCACCTGTTCTACGGATTCAGCTTATTTCTAAAGGGCAAACGTTCCCATTGGGATCTATGGACATTGTGCGGTACACCTCAGGGTTCCCGCATCTGCAGAGTTCATGGACCAGGCTACTGAGGACAGAAGCCTGAGCATGGGACAGGGGCTTTGCATCAGGATTACCTTGAAGGTTATTTCACAAGTGAATGCTGTTGGTAACACCTGGGTGAGTCAGTGGGTTAGGCCACTGCCTTCAGCTCAGGACATGATCCCAGAGTCCTGGGATGGAGCCCCACATCGGGCTGTCTCCTCAGCAGGGAGCCTTCTTTCCCTTCTCTGGGTGTGCAGTACTGCCTACATCTTTTCGCTCCCTGCAAACTGAAAAAGTAAAATCTTGAGGCAATAAATAAATAAATACATAAATAATAAATATATAAAAGAGAGGGCATGATTTCCTATTGGAATCTAGGTCATTTGTGCGGGGCAGCTCAGGGTTCCCCCATGGGGAGAGTTTGGGAAACAGGCCTTTGAGGACAGAAGACTGAGCACATGACTTGGGCTTCGCATTATGCTAAGGCTGAAGGTCATTGCTATAGGGTATGCTTTCCAGAACACCTGTGTACCTCATTGGATGTGACCTCTTGCCTCAGCCCAGGTCAAGATCCCAGGGAAGAGGAATCTAGTTTGACACGGGGCACTCCCCACTGCAGGGAGCCTTATTCCCCCTTCCTTCAGACAAAAACACAGCCTACTTGTGATCTCAGTCTGTCCAACAAATAAATAAAATCATTATAAATAAATAAATAAATATATTCAGGCATGTTTTATATAGTGATCAAGTGCAATTCTGCAGTGTGGCTCAGGGTTCTTCCATCGGGAGATTTTGGGAACCAGGCCTCTGAGGTTGGAAGGCTGAGCAGCCGACCACGGCTTCATGTGAGGTATAGGGTTAGGGTTAGGGTTAGTGTTAGGGTTAGGGTTATGTTTAGGTGAGGGTTAGAGTAAGGGTTTGGGTTATATATTAGGAACAAGGCATTTCGGAACTGGCCACACAATACTGGCACACCAAGGACTGAGTTGAGGGTGGGACTCAGCAGAATCCTCAGGCGATGGAATTTTGGACGGGACAGGCCAAGAGGGTGGAATGCCCTCAGGGGAGCATGCTGGTTTCTATATAGCTGAAGGTACTGGATAGCACAGAAGGAAAGGGTCAGTTTCTGCCTGAGAGGCTGAGTCCTTCCTACAGACTGACTTTCCCATCCACAGGAGGACCTGGGTTCAGTTTTCCGGTGTCCAGAGTCTGATCACGTAACCTAGGCTTAGCCTTTGGCTCTGGGAGAATGGCTGACCTGATTTGTCAGGGCAGAATTAGGCTTTCCACAGGACTCAGTTGAGGACGTAGCCCTGGCGGACCATCCTATTCCCGGATTGTGGTGTGGGAGTCCTAGGAAGGTGTTGGTAGAATGATCGGACAGGCAGATTTCTCCCTCCCCTAGGGTCTTCCACAGGGCTAAACTTCCCATTTGCCTAGTGGGCGGCACCCAGGGGCCTGCGATGTGAAGAAGGAATCCCCTACCTAGAGGGCTACCAGTGCTGGCAACCGGGGATAGAAGTCTGAAGAAGCACCCTCGGGTTAGGGTTAGGCCGATGCACATGGGAGGCCCTACTGGCCCTTGCTGAGGGATCATCAAACTCCTGGTTCCCACTTCAGGTGGGCGCTCCTTGGAGCTGTGTCCCAAGGGGTGCATGCAGATTTCACCTGTTCTACGGATTCAGCTCATTTCTAAAGGGCAAACGTTCCCATTGGGATCTATGGACATTGTGCGGTGCACCTCAGGGTTCCCGCATCTGCAGAGTTCATGGACCAGGCTACTGAGGACAGAAGCCTGAGCATGGGACAGGGGCTTTGCATCAGGATTCCCGTGAAGGTTATTTCACAAGTGAATGCTGTTGGTAACACCTGGGTGAGTCAGTGGGTTAGGCCACTGCCTTCAGCTCAGGACATGATCCCAGAGACCTGGGATGGAGCCCCACATCGGGCTGTCTCCTCAGCAGGGAGCCTTCTTTCCCTTCTCTGGGTGTGCAATACTGCCTACATCTTTTCGCTCCCTGCAAAGTGAAAAAGTAAAATCTTGAGACAATAAATAAATAAATACATAAATAATAAATATATAAAAGAGAGGGCATGATTTCCTATTGGAATCTAGGTCATTTGTGTGGGGCAGCTCAGGGTTCCCCCATGGGGAGAGTTTGTGAAACAGGCCTTTGAGGACAGAAGACTGAGCACATGACTTGGGCTTCGCATTATGCTAAGGCTGAAGGTCATTGCTATAGGGTATGCTTTCCAGAACACCTGTGTACCTCATTGGATGGGACCTCTTGCCTCGGCCCAGGTCAAGATCCCAGGGAAGAGGAATCTAGTTTGACACCGGGCCCTCCCCACTGCAGGGAGCCTTATTCCCCCTTCCTTCAGACAAAAACACAGCCTACTTGTGATCTCAGTCTGTCCAACAAATAAATAAAATCATTATAAATAAATAAATAAATATATTCAGGCATGTTTTATATAGTGATCAAATGCAATTCTGCAGTGTGGCTCAGGGTTCTTCCATCGGGATATTTTGGGAACCAGGCCTCTGAGTTTGGAAGGCTGAGCAGCCGACCACGGCTTCATGTGAGGTATAGGGTTAGAGTTAGGGTTAGTGTTAGGATTATGTTTAGGTGAGTGTTAGAGTAAGGGTTAGGGTTATGTCTTAGGAACAAGGCATTTCGGAACTGGCCACACAATACTAGCACACCAAGGGCTGAGTTGAGGGTGGGACTCAGCAGAATCCTCAGGCGATGGAATTTTGGACGGGACAGGCCAAGAGGGTGGAATGCCCTCAGGGGAGCATGCTGGTTTCTATATATCTGAAGGTACTGGATAGCACAGAAGGAAAGGGTCAGTTTCTGCCTGAGAGGCTGAGTCCTTCCTACAGACTGACTTTCCCATCCACAGGAGGACCTGGGTTCAGTTTTCCAGTGTCCAGAGTCCGAACACGTAATCTAGGCTTAGCCTTTGGCTCTGGGAGAATGGCTGACCTGATTTGTCAGGGCAGAATTAGGCTTTCCACAGGACTCAGTTGAGGACGTAGCCCTGGCGGACCATCCTATTCCCGGATTGTGGTGTGGGAGTCCTAGGAAGGTGTTGGTAAAATGATCGGACAGGCAGATTTCTCCCTCCCCTAGGGTCTTCCACAGGGCTAAACTTCCCATTTGCCTAGTGGGCGGCACCCAGGGGCCTGAGATGTGAAGTGGAATCCCCTACCTAGAGGGCTACCAGGGCAGGCAACCGGGGATAGAAGTCTGAAGAAGCACCCTCGGGTTAGGGTTAGGCCGATGCACATGGGAGGCCCTACCGGCCCTTGCTGAGGGATCATCAAACTCCTGGTTCCCGCTTCAGGTGGGCGCTCCTTGGAGCTGTGTCCCAAGGGGTGCATGCAGATTTCACCTGTTCTACGGATTCAGCTCATTTCTAAAGGGCAAACGTTCCCATTGGGATCTATGGACTTTGTGCGGTACACCTCAGGGTTCTCGCATCTGCAGAGTTCATGGACCAGGCTACTGAGGACAGAAGCCTGAGCATGGGACAGGGGCTTTGCATCAGGATTACCGTGAAGGTTATTTCACAAGTGAATGCTGTTGGTAACACCTGGGTGAGTCAGTGGGTTAGGCCACTGCCTTCGGCTCAGGACATGATCCCAGAGACCTGGGATGGAGCCCCACATCGGGCTGTCTCCTCAGCAGGGAGCTTTCTTTCCCTTCTCTGGGCGTGCAAAACTGCCTATATCTTTTCGCTCCCTGTAAGTGAAAAAGTAAAATCTTGAGGCAATAAATAAATAAATACATAAATAATAAATATATAAAAGAGAGGGCATGATTTCCTATTGGAATCTAGGTCATTTGTGCGGGGCAGCTCAGGGTTCCCCCATGGGGAGAGTTTGGGAACCAGGCCTTTGAGGACAGAAGACTGAGCACATGACTTCGGCTTCGCATTATGCTAAGGCTGAAGGTCATTGCTATAGGGTATGCTTTCCAGAACACCTGTGTACCTCATTGGATGTGACCTCTTGCCTCGGCCCAGGTCAAGATCCCAGGGAAGAGGAATCTAGTTTGACACGGGGCCCTCCCCACTGCAGGGAGCCTTATTCCCCCTTCCTTCAGACAAAAACACAGCCTACTTGTGATCTCAGTCTGTCCAACAAATAAATAAAATCATTATAAATAAATAAATAAATATATTCAGGCATGTTTTATATAGTGATCAAGTGCAATTCTGCAGTGTGGCTCAGGGTTCTTCCATCGGGAGATTTTGGGAACCAGGCCTCTGTGGTTGGAAGTCTGAGCAGCCGACGACGTCTTCATGTGAGGTATAGGGTTAGAGTTAGGGTTAGGGTTAGGATTATGTTTAGGTGAGGGTTAGAGTAAGGGTTATGGTTATGTCTTAGGAACAAGGCATTTCGGACTAGCCACACAATACTGGCACACCAAGGGCTGAGTTGAGGGTGGGACTCAGCAGAATCCTCAGGCGATGGAATTTTGGACGGGACAGGCCAAGATGGTGGAATGCCCTCAGGGGAGCATGCTGGTTTCTATATATCTGAAGGTACTGGATAGCACAGAAGGAAAGGGTCAGTTTCTGCCTGAGAGGCTGAGTCCTTCCTACAGACTGACTATCCCATCCACAGGAGGACCTGGGTTCAGTCCTCCGGTGTCCAGAGTCTGATCCCGTAACCTAGGCTTAGCCTTTGGCTCTGGGAGAATGGCTGACCTGATTTGTCAGGGCAGAATTAGGCTTTCCACGGGACTCAGTTGAGGACGTAGCCCTGGCGGACCATCCTATTCCCGGATTGTGGTGTGGGGGTCCTAGGAAGGTGTTGGTAGAATGATCGGACAGGCAGATATCTCCTGCCCCGAGGTCTTCCACAGGGCTAAATTTCCCATTATCATAGTGGGCGGCACCCAGAAGCCTGCGATGTGAAGAAGGAATCCCCTACCTAGAGGGCTACCCGGGCAGGCAACCAGGGATAGAAGTCTAAAGAAGCATCCTCGGGTTAGGGTTAGGCCGATGCACATGGGAGGCCCTACTGGCCCTTGCTGAGGGATCATCAAACTCCTGGTTCCCGCTTCAGGTGGGCGCTCCTTGGAGCTGTGTCCCAAGGGGTGCATGCAGATTTCACCTGTTCTACGGATTCAGCTCATTTCTAAAGGGCAAACGTTCCCATTGGGATCTATGGACATTGTGCGGTACACCTCAGGGTTCCCGCATCTGCAGAGTTCATGGACCAGGCTACTGAGGACAGAAGCCTGAGCATGGGACAGGGGCTTTGCATCAGGATTACCTTGAAGGTTATTTCACAAGTGAATGCTGTTGGTAACACCTGGGTGAGTCAGTGGGTTAGGCCACTGCCTTCAGCTCAGGACATGATCCCAGAGTCCTGGGATGGAGCCCCACATCGGGCTGTCTCCTCAGCAGGGAGCCTTCTTTCCCTTCTCTGGGCGTGCAGTACTGCCTACATCTTTTCGCTCCCTGCAAACTGAAAAAGTAAAATCTTGAGGCAATAAATAAATAAATACATAAATAATAAATATATAAAAGAGAGGGCATGATTTCCTATTGGAATCTAGGTCATTTGTGCGGGGCAGCTCAGGGTTCCCCCATGGGGAGAGTTTGGGAACCAGGCCTTTGAGGACAGAAGACTGAGCACATGACTTGGGCTTCGCATTATGCTAAGGCTGAAGGTCATTGCTATAGGGTATGCTTTCCAGAACACCTGTGTACCTCATTGGATGTGACCTCTTGCCTCAGCCCAGGTCAAGATCCCAGGGAAGAGGAATCTAGTTTGACACGGGGCCCTCCCCACTGCAGGGAGCCTTATTCCCCCTTCCTTCAGACAAAAACACAGCCTACTTGTGATCTCAGTCTGTCCAACAAATAAATAAAATCATTATAAATAAATAAATAAATATATTCAGGCATGTTTTATATAGTGATCAAGTGCAATTCTGCAGTGTGGCTCAGGGTTCTTCCATCGGGAGATTTTGGGAACCAGGCCTCTGAGGTTGGAAGGCTGAGCAGCCGACCACGGCTTCATGTGAGGTATAGGGTTAGGGTTAGGGTTAGTGTTAGGGTTAGGGTTATGTTTAGGTGAGGGTTAGAGTAAGGGTTTGGGTTATATATTAGGAACAAGGCATTTCGGAACTGGCCACACAATACTGGCACACCAAGGACTGAGTTGAGGGTGGGACTCAGCAGAATCCTCAGGCGATGGAATTTTGGACGGGACAGGCCAAGAGGGTGGAATGCCCTCAGGGGAGCATGCTGGTTTCTATATAGCTGAAGGTACTGGATAGCACAGAAGGAAAGGGTCAGTTTCTGCCTGAGAGGCTGAGTCCTTCCTACAGACTGACTTTCCCATCCACAGGAGGACCTGGGTTCAGTTTTCCGGTGTCCAGAGTCTGATCACGTAACCTAGGCTTAGCCTTTGGCTCTGGGAGAATGGCTGACCTGATTTGTCAGGGCAGAATTAGGCTTTCCACAGGACTCAGTTGAGGACGTAGCCCTGGCGGACCATCCTATTCCCGGATTGTGGTGTGGGAGTCCTAGGAAGGTGTTGGTAGAATGATCGGACAGGCAGATTTCTCCCTCCCCTAGGGTCTTCCACAGGGCTAAACTTCCCATTTGCCTAGTGGGCGGCACCCAGGGGCCTGCGATGTGAAGAAGGAATCCCCTACCTAGAGGGCTACCAGTGCTGGCAACCGGGGATAGAAGTCTGAAGAAGCACCCTCGGGTTAGGGTTAGGCCGATGCACATGGGAGGCCCTACTGGCCCTTGCTGAGGGATCATCAAACTCCTGGTTCCCGCTTCAGGTGGGCGCTCCTTGGAGCTGTGTCCCAAGGGGTGCATGCAGATTTCACCTGTTCTACGGATTCAGCTCATTTCTAAAGGGCAAACGTTCCCATTGGGATCTATGGACATTGTGCGGTGCACCTCAGGGTTCCCGCATCTGCAGAGTTCATGGACCAGGCTACTGAGGACAGAAGCCTGAGCATGGGACAGGGGCTTTTCATCAGGATTCCCGTGAAGGTTATTTCACAAGTGAATGCTGTTGGTAACACCTGGGTGAGTCAGTGGGTTAGGCCACTGCCTTCAGCTCAGGACATGATCCCAGAGTCCTGGGATGGAGCCCCACATCGGGCTGTCTCCTCAGCAGGGAGCCTTCTTTCCCTTCTCTGGGTGTGCAATACTGCCTACATCTTTTCGCTCCCTGCAAAGTGAAAAAGTAAAATCTTGAGACAATAAATAAATAAATACATAAATAATAAATATATAAAAGAGAGGGCATGATTTCCTATTGGAATCTAGGTCATTTGTGTGGGGCAGCTCAGGGTTCCCCCATGGGGAGAGTTTGTGAAACAGGCCTTTGAGGACAGAAGACTGAGCACATGACTTGGGCTTCGCATTATGCTAAGGCTGAAGGTCATTGCTATAGGGTATGCTTTCCAGAACACCTGTGTACCTCATTGGATGGGACCTCTTGCCTCGGCCCAGGTCAAGATCCCAGGGAAGAGGAATCTAGTTTGACACCGGGCCCTCCCCACTGCAGGGAGCCTTATTCCCCCTTCCTTCAGACAAAAACACAGCCTACTTGTGATCTCAGTCTGTCCAACAAATAAATAAAATCATTATAAATAAATAAATAAATATATTCAGGCATGTTTTATATAGTGATCAAGTGCAATTCTGCAGTGTGGCTCAGGGTTCTTCCATCGGGATATTTTGGGAACCAGGCCTCTGAGGTTGGAAGGCTGAGCAGCCGACCACGGCTTCATGTGAGGTATAGGGTTAGGGTTAGGGTTAGTGTTAGGGTTAGGGTTATGTTTAGGTGAGGGTTAGAGTAAGGGTTTGGGTTATATATTAGGAACAAGGCATTTCGGAACTGGCCACACAATACTGGCACACCAAGGGCTGAGTTGAGGGTGGGACTCAGCAGAATCCTCAGGCGATGGAATTTTGGACGGGACAGGCCAAGAGAATGGAATGCCCTCAGGGGAGCATGCTGGTTTCTATATATCTGAAGGTACTGGATAGCACAGAAGGAAAGGGTCAGTTTCTGCCTGAGAGGCTGAGTCCTTCCTACAGACTGACTTTCCCATCCACAGGAGGACCTGGGTTCAGTTTTCCGGTGTCCAGAGTCTGATCACGTAACCTAGGCTTAGCCTTTGGCTCTGGGAGAATGGCTGACCTGATTCGTCAGGGCAGAATTAGGCTTTCCACGGGACTCAGTTGAGGACGTAGCCCTGGCGGACCATCCTATTCCCGGATTGTGGTGTGGGGGTCCTAGGAAGGTGTTGGTAGAATGATCGGACAGGCAGATTTCTCCCTCCCCGAGGGACTTCCACAGGGCTAAACTTCCCATTTGCCTAGTGGGAGGCACCCAGAGGCCTGCGATGTGAAGAAGTAATCCCCTACCTAGAGGGCTACCAGGGCAGGCAACCGGGGATAGAAGTCTGAAGAAGCACCCTCGGGTTAGGGTTAGGCCGATGCACATGAGAGGCCCTACTGGCCCTTGCTGAGGGATCATCAAACTCCTGGTTCCCGCTTCAGGTGGGCGCTCCTTGGAGCTGTGTCCCAAGGGGTGCATGCAGATTTCACCTGTTCTACGGATTCAGCTCATTTCTAAAGGGCAAACGTTCCCATTGGGATCTATGGACATTGTGCGGTGCACCTCAGGGTTCCCGCATCTGCAGAGTTCATGGACCAGGCTACTGAGGACAGAAGCCTGAGCATGGGACAGGGGCTTTGCATCAGGATTACAGTGAAGGTTATTTCACAAGTGAATGCTGTTGGTAACACCTGGGTGAGTCAGTGGTTTAGGCCACTGCCTTCAGCTCAGGACATGATCCCAGAGTCCTGGGATGGAGCCCCACATCGGGCTGTCTCCTCAGCAGGGAGCCTTCTTTCCCTTCTCTGGGCGTGCAACACTGCCTACATCTTTTCGCTCCCTGCAAAGTGAAAAAGTAAAATCTTGAGGCAATAAATAAATAAATACATAAATAATAAATATATAAAAGAGAGGGCATGATTTCCTATTGGAATCTAGGTCATTTGTGCGGGGCAGCTCAGGGTTCCCCCATGGGGAGAGTTTGGGAACCAGGCCTTTGAGGACTGAAGACTGAGCACATGACTTGGGCTTCACATTATGCTAAGGCTGAAGGTCATTGCTATAGGGTATGCTTTCCAGAACACCTGTGTACCTCATTGGATGTGACCTCTTGCCTCGGCCCAGGTCAAGATCCCAGGGAAGAGGAATCTAGTTTGACACGGGGCCCTCCCCACTGCAGGGAGCCTTATTCCCCCTTCCTACAGACAAAAACACAGCCTACTTGTGATCTCAGTCTGTCCAACAAATAAATAAAATCATTATAAATAAATAAATAAATATATTCAGGCATGTTTTATATAGTGCTCAAGTGCAATTCTGCAGTGTGGCTCAGGGTTCTTCCATCCGGAGATTTTGGGAACCAGGCCTCTGAGGTTGGAAGGCTGAGCAGCCGACGACGGCTTCATGTGAGGTATAGGGTTAGAGTTAGGGTTAGGGTTAGGATTATGTTTGGGTGAGAGTTAGAGTAAGGGTTATGGTTATGTCTTAGGAACAAGGCATTTCGGAACTGGCCACACAATACTGGCACACCAAGGGCTGAGTTGAGGGTGGGACTCAGCAGAATCCTCAGGCGATGGAATTTTGGACGGGACAGGCCAAGAGGGTGGAATGCCCTCAGGGGAGCATGCTGGTTTCTATATATCTGAAGGTACTGGATAGCACAGAAGGAAAGGGACAGTTTCTGCCTTTGAGGCTGAGTCCTTCCTACAGACTGACTTTCCCATCCACAGGAGGACCGGGGTTCAGTTTTCCGGTGTCCAGAGTCTGATCACGTAACCTAGGCTTAGCCTTTGGCTCTGGGAGAATGGCTGACCTGATTTGTCAGGGCAGAATTAGGCTTTCCACAGGACTCAGTTGAGGACGTAGCCCTGGCGGACCAACCTATTCCCGGATTGTGGTGTGGGAGTCCTAGGAAGGTGTTGGTAGAATGATCGGACAGGCAGATTTCTCCCTCCCCTAGGGTCTTCCACAGGGCTGAACTTCCCATTTGCCTAGTGGGCGGCACCCAGGGGCCTGCGATGTGAAGAAGGAATACCCTACCTAGAGGGCTACCAGGGCAGGCAACCGGGGATAGAAGTCTGAAGAAGCACCCTCGGGTTAGGGTTAGGCCGATGCACATGGGAGGCCCTACCGGCCCTTGCTGAGGGATCATCAAACTCCTGGTTCCCGCTTCAGGTGGGCACTCCTTGGAGCTGTGTCCCAAGGGGTGCATGCAGATTTCACCTGTTCTACGGATTCAGCTCATTTCTAAAGGGCAAACGTTCCCATTGGGATCTATGGACATTTTGCGGTGCACCTCAGGGTTCCCGCATCTGCAGAGTTCATGGACCAGGCTACTGAGGATAGAAGCCTGAGCATGGGACAGGGGCTTTGCATCAGGATTACCGTAAAGGTTATTTCACAAGTGACTGCTGTTGGTAACACCTGGGTGAGTCAGTGGGTTAGGCCACTGCCTTCAGCTCAGGACATGATCCCAGAGTCCTGGGATGGAGCCCCACATCGGGCTGTCTCCTCAGCAGGGAGCCTTCTTTCCCTTCTCTGGGTGTGCAGTACTGCCTACATCTTTTCGCTCCCTGCAAACTGAAAAAGTAAAATCTTGAGGCAATAAATAAATAAATACATAAATAATAAATATATAAAAGAGAGGGCATGATTTCTTATTGGAATCTAGGTCATTTGTGCGGGGCAGCTCAGGGTTCCCCCATGGGGAGAGTTTGGGAACCAGGCCTTTGAGGACAGAAGACTGAGCAAATGACTTGGGCTTCACATTATGCTAAGGCTGAAGGTCATTGCTATAGGGTATGCATTCCAGAACACCTGTGTACCTCATTGGATGTGACCTCTTGCCTCGGCCCAGGTCAAGATCCCAGGGAAGAGGAATCTAGTTTGACACGGGGCCCTCCCCACTGCAGGGAGCCTTATTCCCCCTTTCTTCAGACAAAAACACAGCCTACTTGTGATCTCAGTCTGTCCAACAAATAAATAAAATCATTATAAATAAATAAATAAATATATTCAGGCATGTTTTATATAGTGATCAAGTGCAATTCTGCAGTGTGGCTCAGGGTTCTTCCATCGGGAGATTTTGGGAACCAGGCCTCTGAGGTTGGAAGGCTGAGCAGCCAACCACGGCTTCATGTGAGGTATACGGTTAGGGTTAGGGTTAGGGTTAGGGTTAGGGTTATGTTTAGGTGAGGGTTATAGTAAGGGTTAGGGTTATGTCTCAGGAACAAGGCATGTCGGAACTGGCCACACAATACTGGCACACCAAGGGCTGAGTTGAGGGTGGGACTCAGCAGAATCCTCAGGCGATGGAATTTTGGACGGGACAGGCCAAGAGAGTGGAATGCCCTAAGGGGAGCATGCTGGTTTCTATATATCTGCAGGTACTGGATAGCACAGAAGGAAAGGGTAAGTTTCTGCCTGAGAGGCTGAGTCCTTCCTACAGACTGACTTTCCCATCCACAGGAGGACCTGGGTTCAGTCCTCCGGTGTCCAGAGTCTGATCACGTAACCTAGGCTTAGCCTTTGGCTCTGGGAGAATGGCTGACCTGATTCGTCAGGGCAGAATTAAGCTTTCCACGGGACTCAGTTGAGGACGTAGCCCTGGCGGACCATCCTATTCCCGAATTGTGGTGTGGGGGTCCTAGGAAGGTGTTGGTAGAATGATCGGACAGGCAGATTTCTCCCTCCCCGAGGCTTCCACAGAGCTAAACTTCCCATTTGCCTAGTGGGCGGCACCCAGAGGCCTACGATGTGAAGAAGGAATCCCCTACCTAGAGGGCTACCAGGGCAGGCAACCGGGGATAGAATTCTGAAGAAGCACCCTCGGGTTAGGGTTAGGCCGATGCACATGGGAGGCCCTACCGGCCCTTGCTGAGGGATCACCAAACTCATGCTTTCCGCTTCAGGTGGGCACTCCTTGGAGCTGTGTCAAGGGGTGCATGCAGATTTCACCTGTTCTACGGATTCAGCTCATTTCTAAAGGGCAAACGTTCCCATTGGGATCTATGGACATTGTGCGGTGCACCTCAGGGTTCCCGCATCTGCAGAGTTCATGGACCAGGCTACTGAGGACAGAAGCCTGAGCATGGGACAGGGGCTTTGCATCAGGATTCCCGTGAAGGTTATTTCACAAGTGAATGCTGTTGGTAACACCTGGGTGAGTCAGTGGGTTAGGCCACTGCCTTCAGCTCAGGACATGATCCCAGAGTCCTGGGATGGAGCCCCACACCGGGCTGTCTCCTCATCAGGGAGCCTTCTTTCCCTTCTCTGGGCGTGCAACACTGCCTACATCTTTTCGCGCCCTGCAAAGTGAAAAAGTAAAATCTTGAGGCAATAAATAAATAAATACATAAATAATAAATATATAAAAGAGAGGGCATGATTTCCTATTGGAATCTAGGTCATTTGTGCGGGGCAGCTCAGGGTTCCCCCATGGGGAGAGTTTGGGAACCAGGCCTTTGAGGACAGAAGACTGAGTACATGACCTGGGCTTCGCATTATGCTAAGGCTGAAGGTCATTGCTATAGGGTATGCTTTCCAGAACACCTGTGTACCTCATTGGATGTGACCTCTTGCCTCGGCCCAGGTCAAGATCCCAGGGAAGAGGAATCTAGTTTGACACGGGGCCCTCCCCACTGCAGGGAGCCTTATTCCCCCTTCCTTCAGACAAAAACACAGCCTACTTGTGATCTCAGTCTGTCCAACAAATAAATAAAATCATTATAAATAAATAAATAAATATATTCAGGCATGTTTTATATAGTGATCAAGTGGAATTCTGCAGTGTGGCTCAGGGTTCTTCCATCGGGAGATTTTGGGAACCAGGCCTCTGAGGTTGGAAGGCTGAGCAGTCGACCACGACTTCATGTGAGGTATACGGTTAGGGTTAGGGTTAGGGTTAGGGTTAGGGTTAGGGTTATGTTTAGGTGAGGGTTAGAGTAAGGGTTAGGGTTATGTCTTAGGAACAAGGCATGTCGGAACTGGCCACAAATACTGGCACACCAAGGGCTGAGTTGAGGGTGGGACTCAGCAGAATCCTCAGGCGATGGAATTTTGGACGGGACAGGCCAAGAGGGTGGAATGCCCTCAGGGGAGCATGCTGGTTTCTATATATCTGAAGGTACTGGATAGCACAGAAGGAAAGGGTCAGTTTCTGCCTGAGAGGCTGAGTCCTTCCTACAGAATGACTTTCCCATCCACAGGAGGACCTGGGTTCAGTCCTCCGGTGTCCAGAGTCTGATCCCGTAACCTAGGCTTAGCCTTTGGCTCTGGGAGAATGGCTGACATGATTTGTCAGGGCAGAATTAGGCTTTCCACGGGACTCAGTTGAGGACGTAGCCCTGGCGGACCATCCTATTACCGGATTGTGGTGTGGGGGTCCTAGGAAGTTGTTGGTAGAATGATCGGACTGGCAGATTTCTCCCGCCCCGAGGACTTCCACAGGGCTAAATTTCCCATTATCATAGTGGGCGGCACCCAGAACCCTGTGATGTGAAGAAGGAATTTCCTACCTAGAGGGCTACCAGGGCAGGCAACCAGGGATAGAAGTCTAAAGAAGCATCCTCGGGTTAGGGTTAGGCCGATGCACATGGGAGGCCCTACCGGCCCTTGCTGAGGGATCATCAAACTCCTGGTTCCCGCTTCAGGTGGGCACTCCTTGTAGCTGTGTCCCAAGGGGTGCATGCAGATTTCACCTGTTCTACGGATTCAGCTCATTTCTAAAGGGCAAACGTTCCCATTGGGATCTATGGACATTGTGCGGTACACCTCAGGGTTCCCGCATCTGCAGAGTTCATGGACCAGGCTACTGAGGACAGAAGCCTGAGCATGGGACAGGGGCTTTGCATCAGGATTCCCGTGAAGGTTATTTCACAAGTGAATGCTGTTGGTAACACCTGGGTGAGTCAGTGGGTTAGGCCACTGCCTTCAGCTCAGGACATGATCCCAGAGTCCTGGGATGGAGCCCCACATCGGGCTGTCTCCTC